>NC_090928.1:879931333-880234363 GCF_040938575.1 Ambystoma mexicanum | reverse complement strand
CAGGACTGGGAGAGGGAGAGAGAGATGGTGGGGGCAAACTGCAGATTGCAGATGCTCGCACATCATTGAGGAAAGGGGTCTCCCAGACCTAGTAGCATGGAAGGGGGCTTTGGCACATGTGGATTGAGGGGCTATTTTGAGGCCCCCTTTGGAACAATATTGGGCTACCACTTTGGGAAATTTGGGGGGGGGCGCATTTTTGGGGGGCCATTTTTAGAAATCCTTGGAGGACGCCGCTTTGAAAAGTTATTCATTCATTTTGGAAGGATTATTCTTGGTGGGTCATTAGAATTTTTATTTTTAGTTTGGGTAATCAATAGGTTTAAAGTGTAATATAGTAGCTTAGAAGTAGTAGTGGGAAGTTGGGGTAATCAACTTGAGAAGATGTGCGTCAAGTATTAAGTGATTACCTTGAGGAGAGGCCAAGCAATCAAGTTATTAAGGGATTGACTTGAGGAGAGGCTAAGCAATCTAGATTTTAAGTTATTGACTTCAGGAGAGGCCAAGCAATTAAGAGATATTTTGAGAGACGGTGCCATGATAAAGAGTATGCCCAGTTTCCTCCATTATACAGACATAACAGAAGGAACCGTTTCTAGAACGCTGTTTATGGGTTACACAGGCAACAAACTTGGTTAAAGACAAAGTTAAAGCGAATGGTTGACATCCCAATCGGGGTATTTTTAGGGGTAGGATAAGTCTTGAAGAGAAGACTGAGATATATGTGGCCGGCCAGTCTGTCATGTTTGTCAAATTGTATTATGTGTTATGTGTTATGTGTTATGTACTATACCTTTGTTTATGTTGTAGAATTAAGAAGATATGTTTATTTAGTTGAGGAAAAATTGGCACCAAGCCAGAAATTAAAGTGATCAATAGTGGAGAAAATAGGATGTAAATATTAGCTATGGATGAGAATGTGCATGCGTGCATCATTTAAATTATGGAAATATAGAATGTTAGGTGAAAAATTGCAGAACAAAGTTTAAAAAAGTGTTAATCTTTGAACCCTTGTAAAAACCACAATATAGTAAATATGGGGTTAATTCTTGTATTTGCCAAAAATAGACATGTTAAACTACTTAATTAACTTCACACAACATGAAACCGCACTAGTTTTACTGGAAATGAAGACCAGATAAGACTTGACAAGATATGAAAAATGGAGGCTTGCGTTATGCTGTTTTGCAGCCGGCTGAGTAGGTCTCAGAAGAAAGAGCTGTAATTCGGCCAATGCATTCCTTTCTTGTTTAAAAAAAAGTACAGATAATAAGACTGCAGTACATGAGAATGTTGGAGACTAAATATATTATCTTAAAAAAGGGAAAAAGTGAAGTCCGTAGCTTGGCAGTTGGCCAAGATAGACCACGCACTACTGACATTAGACAGTGTTTGCTTAAAGGATTAGGAGATAACAGCCGATGCAGTTAGACGAGGTAATTTATGTTCATAGTAAAGTCTTTTGAGTAAAATGCAATTCATGCAGTATGCCCAGAAAAAATGACAATGAATAATGGTGAAACCAACAGATACAAGGAAAGCCTTTGTCTGTGAATGGAGCAAGTTAACTCCTTAGTGACCAGTATGCTCAAAAAGCTGATGTTTTTAGACTGAAAGAGGATTGAAAAGTTGAAGTTATTGCCTCATGATTTAAGGCTGTTCACGGCAGTAAAGCCATGTGTAGGTTAGGGAAAGCCACACTGAAACATTGTTTGAGAATTATAGAATCTGTTTCTAAGTGTAACAAGATTGACTGAGCCATCCTGATGGAATAGTGATGCATGTTTTTTAGTATTGCACACAGGTTAAGAAGTATTAACTTAGTCACTGATTTTATGTGTGGTCAAATAGCTGTGCAAATGAGAAGAGAATGAGGTATTTATTCTTTTGAATAAAATGGGTTTTTATTGCGCCATGACTGGGAGTTGGGAATTGAGAAGTATTGCAATGCATTGGTAGCATGAAGTATAAATGCATGCAAGTTTAAAAAGTGCATCAAATAAATTTGGAAACACAGTAGACAAGTGCCGAGCAGGGGAGCAATGATTCCCATGCTGTATAATATGTCTGTAAAATGTGAGGACGTTTAGAGACAAAATTGGAAATAATGTGTCTAGGGTTACTCAAGTTGGGAGAAGTGTAGCTGAGGTTCAAAATGTATTTTTGTGTACAAGTTGCGGCAAAAAGCAAACCAATTTGCCAAGTAGATGGTATTTGAACTAGGCACAGTAAATAGTCATGGGAAATGACAGAAATAAATGAGGAAAAATGTTATTTTAAAAAAAAAACTTTTAGAGATACATGACAAAAATGGAATAATGTTGTATTTAGCTTAAGGAAAAAGTAAGCACTGAAGAAAGTGCTTGCAAGTTGTGCCGACATGGGCAGAAATTCATGTAGATGCACTGACATAGGAGAGAATGTAAACACATACGCACACACTCATGCACACATACAAGCACACACACATGCACATGTGCACATGTGATTTTATGAAAGTATAGGCAATCAGTACATTAGAGACAATGCATCCTTGCACGCATGCACATATACACACACACAAAGGAGGCTTTTGTTTTTATAGTTAGCATGACAGCTGATGTGGAAAATACAATCAGCATCTTTAGTTAAAAATAGGAAGAACAGAAATGTGCGTGTTTTTTAAATATTTAGATGTTTTAGAAACACAAGAGTAGGGAACAGTGATAATATTTTACTCCGGTCATAAGCAAAGACTGAAGTAGATATGAAAGCATTTTCGGAACAAGTGGGAGTATCAGTGAGATCACCAAAGAAGGATGCAGTAGTTATCACACATTCTGGGCAGCTTTGAGGGAAGTCTGTGAAAGTCAAGGCTGGCTAGCGATGAAGAAAGTTGGGAATGTGGCAATCAGTGGGCGCGCCATGGGCAAATAATTAAGCGCCAGATGGTTTAAGGAAGGGCTCAGTGTATGTTCAAAAGCAAAGGGAACAGATTTCAAAGGAGGAGATGGTTTGCAGAAAAAAACAAGATAGATTTCAGAAATATGCAGAATGATGAATGTGCAAACAGGGCTAATCGGAAGCATTCCTCCTGTGCATTAAATATATCAGATGATGGACTGCACAGTGTACATACACATGCAAACTAAGAATATGCAAGACGGACAGATCTAAAACATAGCAGGCTTGTTTTGCCTAAAGCATAGATCCTTGTCTGTGGACAGGTTGATTTAAAATAGAGACTAGAAAGGTTAGAGTCACATTAGTTAGGGACAACAAATATGGCAGACAAAGAAGGGGAAACCTTTCAAGAAAAGTAGGGCACTAGTGCATTTGATCCCGAAGGGAGGGTTATTCCTAGACAGACAAAGAAGGCAAAGAAGTAAGATGGTCAGATCTAGACCTACCTATATTTCGGGCAATCCCATGGTGAGAGGGGGGACTCACCACCTTATGTGAGCAGGTTAAGGTCACTGCCTGGAAGAAAGCTGTGCAGAGCCATTGTCCCTGTTATGAACCGACAGACAAAGGTGGACAAATGTGAGTTTGAGATTTTGCAGTTTCCCTTGCTAGAGAAAGGAGGAGCTAGACTGCTGTATGTACCGTGACCACAAATAAGGATAATTTAAGGTGTAAATTCCAGAGTTCAACTTCTGGAGCTGGGAAATGGACACAAGAGTTAAAAAAATGACAAGAGGAAACGTGTTAGCTACAGGAGACATTAAAGGTCTTCTTGTCACTCTCCTTGGGGAGAGAGTTGATGATGTTTGATCAAGAGTAGGATATTCGAGTGTTACCGCGTTGAGCAGCGCTCATGATGAGGCACCGTTTAACAATGGTAGGGCAGCAGTCTGGAAAGCGCTTAGAGTGCTGTATCCGGACACATCAGATATGCCGGTGAGATAGCTCAGCAGGTTGAGCACTCGCTGCTGTGATCTGAGCGTGATCTACAGGTCGCAGGTTTGAATCCCTGCAAGGCCAACTCAGCCTTTCATCCTTCTGAGGTCGATAAATGAGTACCAATTTCAGTTGGGTTATATTGTATGTAAATATGTGCTCTGTAAAGCACTTTGGATAAAGGCGCTATATAAATAACACATCATTATCGTTATATGGGAGAAATAATGACGAAAAAGATGCAGGAAGGGAATTATCCTCTTATTTACATTTAGAATTTTCAGGAGGAATGAAGCTTGGAGACTTGCGAACCTTGGGGAGAATCTATACCTGTGTTCTACCATATATTATGTCAAGCGTTGCCAAAGCCAGTACACAAGCAGCAAAAAAGAATTGGTGAGCATGGAAGCAAAGGCATGGTCAGAAATACAGCTGATTATTGCAGATTACTGAAGGAGAAGAATTGGCAGAAAGATGATGTAAGAAAAGGCGAAGAAGCAAAATTAGTACAGAAAAAATTGTCAAAATACGACATAAAAGGGGCGATGTTGACTAGTGGGGAAGGGTCAGGTTCACAGCAAACTACAGGCATGCCACAGGTGAATAACCAAAAGGCAGTTTGATCAGGGTAATAATGGATTCCTACCATGGGATAAGGGAGGCTTCCGAGGTAGAGGCGTCCATAAGAATCAACTAAATTTCCAGAGTAACCAGGGTGGGTTTCAAAGAATGCCTACTGATAGTCAAGGCATGCAGGAGGGGCAAATCAGGAGACCTCCTGTATGTTGGACATGCAGTATGTCAGGACACCTTGCACGCATGTTTAGAAGCCAAGGATTCATGCAGAATGGGCAATTCTCAAGAGGGGGGACATCACACCCACTAGTATATAACTCACAAGCTAATTAAGTGTTTTCCCAAGATCAGACATTATATTAGATACAAGTGCTGGGAGTGCAACAAGTACAGCAGCTTAGGAAAAGTGCAAAAGTGATTTAATGCAAATGGCAAGTGCAGTGAGCCCACATGCAGATTCAGCAGTATGCAAATATGGAATAAATAGTGGCACATAGGAGTGAAGGTGTCAGTATGAAAGGAAGAAACGCTTTCACAAGAACAGAGGTATGCACGGTCTGTGCCTTGAAACACTTGTGTATAGGCGCGTTACAAATGCCATATCATATCATATCATATCATGCACCCACAGTGGGACAGCCTCATAGGGCAACTTGATGTGTGCAGAATTGTTAGTGGCACTAAGCCTCAAGGAGTGTCGAAAATGTATATGGCAAAGAGAGAAGAATTTGTGTTCTAGTGGTAGACAGTAGGACTGTATGTCCATACAGCAAAGACAGAAAAGTGTTGAATGATTATTAGAACAATTGAGGATTTTGGTGAAATCTATAAATGTAGTATTTTTGCCCAGTGATGAATTAGTAGTCTCTGGAGGAGAGTGTGTCACGACAAGTTTTTATTACATTTGCCACATACACATGTCAATGTTTTAAGAAAGGAATTGGATGATAAGAGCCTAAACATGATGATTTATTTTTAGTGAATTAGGGATAGAGTGTTCCACTTTTTGGAATGCACCATTTGAATGTGGATGAATTTATGATGGTTTGCACAGGGCAAGAGGCCCTGCAAGGTGTCTTTTGGTGAGACCAAAGGTTTTGGTGTTATAAAATAAGCATAGTGCTATGCATGCCTATGTGGCCTAGTGGATGAAAGAGGTGAGAATATTTGATTTATTCAGTTTTAGACCCCAATACATATTAAAAAACAGCATTCAGTATAACTTTAGGAAAATGTGGAGGGAGTGACAAAATGTCAGGTGGACTGTGGGCCTTTTTGGCATGGTTCCAGAAAAATGAATTAGGAGAAGATGAAAATAAATAATTTACTTTAAACAGCATTGGAATAAGGAGCTCAGTTTAAAAAAAGTTGACGCCATTCGGATAAAATAAACAAATACATGAATAAAAGGAAACATAAATTAAGAAATGATTGGATGAAGGAATGATTGGACATTAAAAGCATAAAAGAATAACATAAGCAAAACATTCGGGTTTCAAAAAATTAAATGGCACCAATGAATGTTGGTGACCAAAATTGAAAAAAAAAAAGTTGTTCATCATAAATAGAAAAGAATCATGGAATTAATAAAGGACCAAAAGGGTATGGTTGACCAAAAATGAGTTAACCATACTTGGAAAGTTGTTTACAGACAATTCAAGAGAACATACAAGGGTAAGCAAAATATCATTATTTTAGTGCATGTAATGATGTTGGTTTACTTTATAGCTGAGGATCATGGACCTTTCTTGAACATAGGAGGAATATTTGCATGGCCTTAAACAGGGGAAGAGACCATATAATACAACACAGGTGTTAGTCAATAGGGAGAGAACATAAAAAGAGGTGAGTACTGGTTCACACCACAGGGTGTGAACACACTGATGATCATTATTAGGAGTAAGAGGACACAGGTGAGTAACAGAAAAAGATGCAGTTAGAGACACAGTGTTTCAATTATCTAGCCATTTTTCCCAACATAGGAGCAAATAGGTGTAAATAGAGTAGTGGATAGATACAAGCATGGCCACCTCAGACAACGTAGGACATAGAAGACGTCAAAATAAAAGGTAGGTAACCTTATTTTAATTTTGAATAGTTGTCAGGATGCCAACAAGGGTAGATTTGGCAAACGTATAGGAAATGTTTAGAATAGGCAAACAATGTAGTTTCACGATAAAATGGGAAGGCACATATTAATAATCTGTGCCATATTCTAGGAAAACAGGGATAGGTTAGATTAGTGTAGCGCAGCAAAATGTTTATTATGTCTCAAACAGGATCAAAACACAGCACAGAAGGAAATGACCACGGTCCTATGCAACCGAAAGGAGGATGGGGAAGCAAGGCAGATGAAGCACATGCAGCAAAGCAGGTGAAGCACATGCAGCAAAGCAGGTGAAGCATTTACAGCAGAGCAGATGAAGACTGTTGAGCTGAGCTGGGAAAAAAACAAGAACAGGCTCAAATGTTGTACCGGTCTAAAGAAAATTATTTTAATTCTTATGTGCACCAACGAGTCAGGGAAAGTCTAGAAGTTAAATGGATTGAAAAAAAGCCAGAAACGAGTCAAGTAACAAAAATGGGTTAGCAGCAAGGAGAAATAATTTGGGTTAGGAGACAAAACTTGACCCCCTTGCCAGTCCTCAAATTCCTTTTGTCTCTATTTCGATTTTCTACAGAGAACAAGGATCCCTGCCAGTAATGTCCTCTTCTGCTACCGATGCACCTAGGAGATGGAGAAGACAACAATATGTCTTTTAAATGTTGTTTTACAATTTGTTTGTCATTTTTTTATTTTTAACACCTCTACATTTGAGAGTGTCGATGTAGAGGCAAAATGAAAATGTCCCCTGAAAGGACATACAATTTTGTAATGAAAGAACACGCCCACAGAAAGTAAGGGCAAAGATGAGCTAGGTGAATGTATGTATTGCCTTAAAACTAACACAGGTGAATGTGTTTATTGAAAACACACCAGGTCCCGGTATTAGTCAGCATAGAGTAAGAAAAAAGTAAATGTGTACGTATGATATGATATGATACGGCATTTGTAATGCACCTATGCACTAGTATTTCATAAATAAAAGGGAGAGGATCATTTGCTTTGTTATATAAAGAACCAAAATACATAATGAAGTTTTTTTCTGGGAGGCAGGAATGTTCAAAAGGTAATATAATGGAGTTTGTTTAGAAGGCAGGAGGGGGTGACAGACACATAAGAATAGATTTTTTAAGGGTTGGGTTGAGAAAGCATTGATGATGGACATGCTTATTTTTCAAAGGAAACTCATTCAGCTTTCTATTACAGGTGGACAGGAGAGGAGATGTATTAATTAAGAGATTGACGGCACACAAACCTATGAGCAAAAAAGTATGGTCAAGGGACCCCACCAAAGTGCCCAATCACAGACATTACAGGCAAAACTCAGCCATCCTTGTATCCCCGGTTCAAATCCGAGTGTCCCCTTGGGTAATTGCTCTTTGTGATAAGTTTGAAACATTTGGTGGCAAAAGAAACCAAGTTGAATTGGGTGGGAGATTAACTAATGAAAGAAGAATGAAGATTAAGAATGGGTACAGGGTGGACAATGAAGAAATAAGGTATCGAATGTCATTATGGGGTGGGAGTAATACAGAAGTGTGCAGTAAAAATCACACGTGATCAAACTTTCGGAAATGGGCTGGTGGGTTTCCTCAAATTAGGTACCAACTTTTGATTCTCGTGGTGGCCGTAAATGACCTAATGTATAATTAGTATAAATAAACTGGGTAATGGAGATAGGACTCAGATAAAAGTAAATAAAGGTATTCTTTGGGACACATACATGTATAGACTAGGAGAGTATAATGAGTTAGTACTGACGTTGTGGAAATGTTTTAGGATACCTCTCAGATTGAAATAAAATAGTTTTACAGAAAAGGGAGAGTAGGACAGAGATGTGTAGGTACTCTAAAAATTGAGGAGGGTAGACATAGGTGTACTGGTATGTATTGAGTAAAGGACTAAATACAATCCATAGGGGGGAGTGTACAGGAGGTAGCCCCCCTCAAAATGACTGTATAGGAGATAGACCCCACCCCCTCAAACCAAATGTACATAAATTGTCGGGTTGATCAATGACTCTAATACTGCAGAAAATCAGAAATGTTCTGTCTTTCAGAAAAGCGCTTTAAAGGCAATCTATTTTGTGGGGTTAGAATGTCTTGCACAGTAGAGAATATGTCAAGTAGTACATGTTAATGTTAAATTATCAAACAAATTAGATTCGAAACTGAGCAGGTTCCAAATTCTGAGTAAAAATAGGTTAGTCAGGCATTTCGTAATTTGGTCGGCTATGTTTGATAAGACAAGTCAGGCAACTCTAAAATGGATGCTTGGGCAAACAAAATGGTCGAATATTTCTAATCATTATGATGTCAGTGGATAATTTTTTCAGAGAAGTTCATGGAGAGTCCACTGGTGTAGAATGAGCTTGGTAAAACCTGTTTATTTTTTTATTTTTTATTAATTTGTTTATTGGTTTGTTCAACCTTTAAAAAGAAAACAAAAACAAATAACACATTGTCATCTTCCATCTCTCCCTCCCTCCTTTTCCATTTGACAGGTCCAATTTTCACTCGCTACTCCATTGGTCGTAGCCTTGGTCAACAGACTTTCAGCTTTAGCTTTCCTGGTTACTTTACTTTCGTATCGTCTAACCGCGTTTTTATCACTCTGAGAAAGTATAGCAGACCAAACAGTACTGCTCTGTTAGACCCTTCAAAGAGGACTTTCCACCACTCTTCAACACTCCGTGACTGATGGACGTTAATCACTGGGCCAAAGTTAACTCCTCTCTGGTGCTGAAATTCCGGATATGCCATGATCAGATGTTTTAAGGTTTCATTAGCATTTTTGCAAAAGCGGCAATTGAGATCAAGTTCAGCGTGCTTCACCCAAGCACCTAGACGTTATTTCGTTTGGAATATATTTAGTCTAAAGCGCATGTATAGGGCTCTGGCATGCTGATTTGATAAGCGAGGTAAGTAAGTATGGCGGCGGCCATAAGCTTTTTTCTTCTCCTAGAACCTCTCTCAACATTTTCGATTTTAGTCTTGAATTGCAAGTCTTGATCCAGTCTAGTCTCCAGATCTTCCTCTTTGCCATGTCTGGGTTTTCTGTTAGCATCAGGAGAGTGATGTCGTACTCTTTTAGCACATCTTGACAAAGGCAGTTCCATTTAGAAAGGATGGTATATGCTATATCCATGTCAGGTTTGTGCAAGATACTAAATTGGGCCGCTGGAGCCTTCATCATGGTTTTTCGGAACAAGCACAACAGGTTCCATGAGACTCTTGCATGAATTGAAATGAGGCCCAGTTTGTACCGTATGCCGACAGTTGAGGTACCTTTCTGAGTGGCAGCTAAGGCAACCAACCAGGGATTGGTAAGGCCAAACAGGGTGTTTTATATTGATCACTGCATTAACTCACTTTTTAAAAGAGTATAATAGGGGCTGAAGCCTGAGGGGATTTGGGAGTTGCAGCGTTTACTTTGGTGTGCTGTATGCTGTGTCCTGGTCTGCTGAAAATAATAAACTGATGTCTCTTGAAAACCAGCCTCAGTGGACTGATGTGCTTCAGAGTGCCTTTCATGGCCCTTGGGTGCTGAGGTGCCCACTGAGAGGGTAATGGGACCTTCTCTTCACACTTTTCAAAAAATAAAAGACAGATACATTTGCAAAACCATGCTTTCAGTTCCTTGTTAATGCTCCTTACACGAGTTTGCTGCAATCGCCCATGTTTTATTTTTTCAAAAGTGTCAAAATGTATGTATATACAATAATCATTTAACTTAGGCCCCACTTGACAAAATCCATTCAGATGTTGCACAAACATTCAAAGTTGGGTCTTTAATCTTTCTGAAAACTTGTGTCCACATTCGTGAAATGGCAACAAAATTATAAGCCATATTGAAATGCTGAAACCCCCATCTAGCTTTGCCCCCCCTTGACAAAATCCCACCAAACTTTGCAAATACATTCATATCTAGGTCTACAATCTTTTTGCAATCTGATGTGCATATTTGTCAAATGGCACCCCATTTAGAAGCCTTTAAAAAATATTGTGAACCCCCATCTAATTTTGTTCTGTCTTGACAAAACAACACCACACTTTGCAGAACCATTCAGAGTCATGTCTAGAATGAAATTCCAAAATTTAATGTAGATTCATTGAGTGGCGTCAAAGTTATAAGGCATCCAAAAACTGATTTTCACCAACCCTGTAATACACAAGTAAGCATGGATGTCCCCGAACATCACTGATGTTCGCGAACATCACAGGACTGCCCCAAACTGTTTGCGGACATTGGAGAAGATAAGCACCTGTTCTTTGGCTTTTTATGCCCATATTCCACCCCCTTCTCATCACCCCTCACCTCCCCAGAGATTGTTTCATTAGTGTGACAAACACAATGTTGTGTTTTTTAATATGGTTTTAACACCCTGTACACAGAAACCAGGGGCAGTCCACGGATCCAATATGGCGGGCGCTTACAAAAATCTGACACACCTCACGTTTTTATTGACCAATCAGTGGGTGCACCTGATGTCCGCGGAGCTCACGCCGCCCTATTGGCCAACCAGAGGCCTGTCCGTGGACCGAACAGGGAAGTTAGTCAGCACACCGAACCCAAATATCACACATTTTCTTTACCTACGTTTTGGTCGTTTAAAAAAAATAAAAACACTGGACGAATTTAGACCAAATTTACAAAAGCACGCTTTGGGACCAGGCCACTGCTCATGACGGAAATATGGTGAAAATCCATCCAGCAGTTTGGGCTCAAGGCGTGAGCACATTTTCTTTCCATTGGAGAAACCACAACTTTGGGATCCCCCTTTAACCTTTAACATTGACCCCACCCCCATTAACAAAATCTCACAAAACTTTGCAGAATCAATCTGACCGGGCCATATACATTTTTGCAAAGTTTTGTGAGGAGTCATCCGGGGGTGGGGGTGGGCGAAGTTATAAGTTACCCAAAAAGTGTTCTTCTTATGGGTTGAGCAACTGAACCATAACTACAGGGCCGCTACCAAAGGCCCTGTAATATGATATTATAGAATGTAATATATCATATGATATTAGTTCCAGTTGATTTTACTGTGTTAGCCAAGGGTAATGTAAAACGCATTTTTCAGATTTGTGGGTGACTTATACAGAGGCATGCGCTTTGCATGTTAACCCCGCACACTAAAGTGTGAAAGGTTTAAATGGTTACCTCTGTACAAGGCACGAGCAGGGGAGAGAAAGAAACACTGTAAGGCTGCTCTTAGCAATGATGAAGGGATAGGGTAGTGTCAGTCATGTTAGGTGCAATCTAGTTTAAGCCCAGTAGGTATAATGATATGAAAGATCTGTAGTCATTTTTATGTTTCCAAAATGCTCATTCATTTCATGCAAAGCAGCTATAATCCTTCATTGGTTCCATGTGTCTCCTTTGCCTTTGACATAGGAATATTTCAAAAGAGTGCAATATCAGAAAAACCTTTTTATCACTAGGATTTGATTTGATTAATGTATAGTGGGTAGTGTTCATTGCAACTGCGCACATATAGAAAAGAAAACATTTGCCATAGATTGCGGAATTACTGGGAATTAGGAGAAACGAAATACCAGCAATGATGAAATAGATAGCAAATGAATTGGAGGTTTAAGATGCAGCATGAGGAAGGAATAGTTGAATGTGCTGATTGAAGTGGAAGCTGGGCTTAGTAGCATTTCTTTTATTTGCGTGAGATATTGGTTTGTGCTTTGCTCAGTAAGATAAGTGTAGGATCCTTATTATGACTGCAATATACTGGAAATGATCATTAGAAATGAATATTGTACAATTTAAAAAAGCCACTTTACTATATAAATACAATAAAACATATTTCCATATCGTCTTCTGCTAAATAATCCAGCAAGATATCTGCATGTTTTCTCTAGTGGTGCTCCTGCAAGCAATGGCTGGTATATCTCTAGCACATGCTTACCTGACCAGAAAAAGAGAGAGAGAGAGAAAGAGAGAGAGAGAGAGAGAGAGAGAGAGAGAGAGAGAGAGAGAGATCGGCATGTAATTGACGGGTACAACTCGTACGTTATAAATATCCTATTGCCTCTGTGATCATTCAACAAAACACCCATAAAAGCACGAGTATCTATTTTACACAAACAAACCATCATGTTTATTGCACAAATTACAAAATACGAGCAGTGGATTTCGTTCTCTTATTCCCACAGCAAATGATCGTTTAGGCCTTCTACACTTTAGCCATCTATGTGCTATTGTAGCTAACTGTCGGTTGCGCATCAGGTCAGATAACCCATATTCTCACAGGCATCAATATCATGTTTATCGAATACAGTGTTATTGATGCTTCTTGCAAATAGCAACAATGTGTGCACATACTATCTTATTTTGTATTCTAAGGAAATCACTTTCGACTCCTTCTCTCCATATGACTGTGTCAGTAAAAACGTGCCTTCTATAAACGCTTACCCTATGCTGTTTTTCCATAGGAGGGCGCGTTGTAATTGGGCCATTATCCCTTTGCCAGCGCTGTGTGTTCACAAGCACTCCTGATTTAGCAGAATCCTAGCAGGAGAATGAGTTCTGTCTAGTCAGACAATGAATGGACGTGTTGTTATCATGTTGTTTACATTTTACAGCATTTTCATTTGTGCAGCTCTGATTAGAATAACTTGTTGCCACATCAGAATCTTTCCCCAGAATGAAATTTCAATTGTCCCCATAGATATCTAATGTAAAAGGTTTGAGCCTGTTTTTCCCATGGTATTGTTACATTTATTGTTACTGGTGTGTTGACATAGTCTTTACAAAGATTGTTCTTAAACAGCTGTTGACAACATGGAGGAGTTCAAATATAATTGTTTCGTCTTCAAGATTGTTGCAAAATAAGGTCACTCACATTAACTTTTCGAGATATTTAACTCCTCGGTGGTCACCAGTTATAGATTTTCTGCTTTCTGTCACATAATAAGTCATGCTTGTTGCTTTACCATTGTGCAGCAAAGGTTGATTTGCTGGAGGATTCAAACTGTTTGGAGAATATTATTGCATGCGTAAATACCCCCAGATTTTATCGTTCAGAACAATATCAACTCAGTGACCAAGTCAATCCTTCGGGCTCAAATCAATTGAAATGTATTAAACACGTTACTCTGAATATATTTCAAAAGATTAGCACGACCTGACTTAAAGGCCTATTGATCGAATTGACTTTGGGCCTCATTACAAGTTTTGCGGTGCGGAAAAGGGCCAGTAAAAGTGCTGGTAATTCTGTGACCGGCACTTTTAATGCACCGTAAAACTACAAGTTCGCCAGCGAGGGTCAATGATTTATCTCCAGCCAAGAGCTGGAAGTAAATCAGGCCCCCATGGGCAGAAAACTGCTGATATTACTGCATCGGTAATACACTGCCCTTCACGCCACCTGTAATATCCCAGAAATTCTGGGATATCAGGCTGCAGAAACTGTAGGTCAGTTTGCTGGTATCCCACCGGAATTACCGGCGACTGGCAAACATAATAATGATGCCCTTTGTCTCAATTATACTTTGCAGTGCTTGGTTTTATGCAGGTCCTACCAGTCGCATATGGGCAAATAAGCTATGTACACTAGCTCAATTCAGTTGCCCCTCTATTTGCTGGTGTGTGAGGCTTGGTATCTCCCTCGGTATGCAATGTGTTTTAATCTAGCTATATTGACAACTAATGTACAACTGTGCTGCATATATAGCCTGAAACGACATGGCCCAAACAAATAACAGATCCACACCTGTCATCACTGTGAGAGGAATAATCTCTGGGTTAATATACCTATGGCAGAACAGTAGTGCTAGTCTATGTTATAGGATACTCCCATCCCCAGCACACCTGTACTGAAGGGTTGATCTCCTAGGTCTAGGAACTGCGGAAGAAAGCAGCATAAGATACAAGAAGTGCTCCTAGTCATCTGATAATAATAGTTTGAATTCATTTTACTGTACAATGAATGGTAATGTCGAAAATCAATTCACGTGACCAGAATGAAATATCATTGCACCTACTGATATGACATCTCATATCGAGGAGTGGATGTAGATTAACTACCTTAACAAGGTTTCTCCTCTGCTAATGAATGTAGCATGCACACACTCAACAATATCACACGACGTCTATTAAGTGCCTAGCTAACAGAGTTTCTCTTGTGATAATAGATGCGCTCTGAAGCAGGGTCAATTCATGCTCATGAAGCAGGGTCCCTGGCTAACAGACTTTCTCCTGAGCTAGTGGATGTACTCTGAAACAGGGTGCAATTCCTGCTCTCTGAAACAGGGTGCAATTCCTGCTCTCTGAAACAGGGTCCAATTCCTGCTTTCTGAAGCAGGGTCAACCTTAACTTGTAGTGTAGCAGCTGGAAATACTACTTGGTGAATGTTTTCGGACTTTTCAGCGAGTACAGCATGGTTAGTTTGCCTTCGTCAGGATCATGATTTTCTGTGTGACCCATACATTGGGCACAGGGAGGCGCAGACTCTAATGCAAGAGTGACATGAAAATAATGCAGAGTTTCAGGTTCCATCTGTTAGCTGGGGAGTTACGAAAAAACGTTTCACTGGTTAGCGAGTGTCAGAAATCAGATGGTAGGTATAAACTTGGTTATGACTTGAGGCAGAGTCTCTTTATGTGGTACCCGGATGAGGGACTTGGTGCTGGATGAATGAATAGGTCACCTATGTACTGAAAATAGTCAGGAATTTAACAAAAGTAAAGGTGTTAAGAAGAAATACAGTAATACATGTGTACATATGTCTGAATAAACACTATTAGATGCTGACTAATATTAAACATCATTTTTAATAGTAACAACCAATTAATATGTGGATCCAATTGAATGTGAAAATTGTTCAGCTCAACGCGTTTTGGCATAAATGCCTTCTTCAGGATGAATTCTTTTTTTGAAAACCTTTAGAACAGTAAAAGATAAAATTCTATTAAGAAGTACTAGTTGAGCAATAAGGAGTCCTCTTAAACTCAAGTATAATGTCTCTTCACATTAGTAATTCAAAGCAAATTTGGATGACGATTTAATATTAAATTCAAGAATAAAGGTCTGCACTCATGTTTTGAAAGGCAGATAGTAGCATCTATAAGACATGTTTCTTTGTTTATTTATTTGATAGTGCGCTCTGAACCTTAGGTAACTGGGCGCAACAGAGATAAGTATACTTAAAGCTTGGTTACAACAGATACAATGATGATTACAACAATGATAATGAGCTAGTCACCACGTGCAGGTTACAGGGTGCAGAGGTGCTAGAGGTCACAGAACGTAGGTTACAATAAAAATGGTGGATACAGTGATGAGGCAGTAAGACATGGATAAATGTTGACTTCGTAGTTTACAGTGAGACAGATGTAGGTCTGGGATAGTATGGTGTTAGTAGTCATTTATTCGTAGCCAATTTAGCAAATTGCGTCTGAATTTTCGGTAGGGTTGTTCAGTTCTCAGGGCTAGGGGAAGTGCATTCCATGATGTAACAGCTTTGACTGGGAAGCTGAAGCCGCCCACTTTGGTTCAATTGAATCTCAGAATCTCAAGAAAGTGGGCATTAGCTGATATCGTTGGATGTGTTGATGTTCTCCTATTTTTTCTTTCTGTAAGGTAAGGGGGTGCTATATTGTTCAGATATTTGGAGGTGTGGGATACTGTTTTAAGAAGAATCCTGTTGTTTATTTTTAGCCAGTGGACATTTTTTTCTGAACTTAGATATGTGTTCTCTGTTAGGAATGTTTAGGGCTGCTCTTAGGGTGTTATTTTGTAGTCCTTGAATTTTGTCCAAAATGTATTTGTTAGCGCCTAAGTACAGGGCGTTACAATAGTCCAATTTGGACATTATTAAGGCGTTAGTTAGCCAGTGTGATGCAGCTGCTTTCGGAGAGAAATGGTCGACATGCTCTAATAAGTTTACAGGTATAGGCAGTAGAGGATGCTAAGGAATTGACCTGTTTCTTGAGTGTTAAGATGGAGTCCAGATAAAAGCCTACCATTTTTACTACGGATGTCACCTTAATTGTGTTACCGTCAATATTGAAGGAGGCGTAGCTGACACTGAGATAGGTTAGGTTAGACTCTGTGCCCAGGATCAAGTTCTCGGTTTTATCGTCATTCAGGTCGAGGCCATGGGTTGCCATCCATGCCTGAATGAGGAGGTATCTCTTGTTTACCAAGGCCGTGTCCTCTACAAAGTTGCCCGAAAGGGGAATAAGGATCTGGGTGTCATCTGCATAGTTTGTGTAGGTGACACCCAGTCTGTCCAACTTGTCGAAGAGGGGCTTGGTAAAGATGTTATACATAGTGTGTGAGACACAGGAACCCTGAGGCATGCCGCACAAGATTTGGATCGGGTCTGCAGAAGCTGAGGGGGAGATGACTCTCATTGTGCGTTTTTCTAGAAAGGACTGGACCCAGGTAATAGCATCACTTGAAAATTGGGCAGCCGATTCCAGGTGTTTGGATAAGACTACATGATCCACCAGGTCGAAGGCCCCCGATAGGTCAAGGAGGAGTAGCATAGCTGTCTACTCATTGTCTTTCAGCTCATCAATTTGGGTCTTGAGGTCTATTAATGCTGTTTCAGTGCTCTGTTGGGGACGAAAACCAGACTAGCGGGATCCTAGTAGGTGGTTTGCTTCAAATCAATCCTGGATTTGAAGGTAAGCTACTCTATCAATTATTTTGAGGAGGAAGGGGACTGTGGTGATGGGTCTGTATTTATTTGGGATGGCAGGGTCTACAGTTTGCTTTTTTAACTGTGGGAGAACCCATGATTCTTTAAGGTTGTTAGGCACTGTGTTGGTCTTGAAGGGAGCGTTAATAAGCTTTGAGATGAATGGGGCTAAGTCTCTGCCTGCATCCTTTATGATTTGTGCCGGGCAGTTGTCACCCAGGAAATTCGAGGGCTTCAAGAAGAGTATTTTTTTCTCGGTCTCTAGGATGGAGATTTCATTGAATCTAAAGGGAGTAGTGGATCTATCCGATGTAGAAGGAGCAACAAGTTGCGGATCAGTCTGGACCAGTAGGTACTTTTTATTGGCTATTTTAGGTTGGAGGGATGCGATTGTATTTGACAAGCAAGGCATTTTGGATGTCAGTGCACCATTGCTTGTCTTTAGGGACATTATCTGTGGGAGGGATGCGGGCTTCCATTTCCCGGAGGATGGTGAATAATTCCTTGGTATTAGAATTAGCCTTTGATATTCTGTCGTTGAAAGTGTTTGTTTTTGTAAGGATTATTTATTTTTTATACATGTTAGCGAAGTTAGTTAGCTTAGCTTTGTTCTCATTCATAGGAGAGTGGCGCCAAGTGGCTTGTGGCTTGAAGTTTTTCGTTTTTGAAGTCGCCGTTCTTTAAGGTGTGGTTTAAACCAAGCATTAAGGTGTGCTTTCTGCCTACTTTTGCAGAGTTCATTGGGTGGAATGGTGTCAAGGGCCTTTGTCATAGAGTTGTTAAAGACCTCCACCAGGAGGTTAGGGTCTGCGTTGCTGGCGAGGACATTGATAGATGGGAGGAGGTGAGGTAGTAGTTTTTCTACTGTAATTTCCTTCTTACTTCTAGTAGGGAGTGGGGGTGCCATGGCAATGGCTTTAGAACAGTGACATTCGAGGGTGGAGGAAAAACTGATTAGGTGATGGTCAGTCCAAGATTGCAGGGCAATATTGGTGATGGAAATATTACAATTCAATTCGGCCACCCAGTCGAGTGTCCTCCCTTTGACGAGGGTTGGGGTAAGAACTTTTTTGTGTGAGACCATGATCCGCCAATATGGCAGCTACTTATTGGGCATGTTTGTTTTCATGGTCATTGAAGCCCAGATTGAAGTCTCCCATCAATAACATCTGTGAGAAGTCTTTCATTGTATTGGCCAAAAGGTTGGATAAGCCCTCCTACAAGGTTCCATTGGACCAGGGGGTCTGCAAACCAGATGAATGGTTAATGTCCAATTATTGGATATGGGTAGTTTGGCTGTAAGCACCTTGCATGAGTGGTATGCAGGTGGCATGGCAAGTCTAATGGCAAGGTTAGTTTTGGATATAATAGCTAGACCGCCTCCTCTGGCATTAGGTCTGTCTATTCTAATTATATGGTAACTGTCTGGGATAGCTAGCATGAGGGCAGGGCCTGCTGCGTCGTGAAGCCAGGATTTTGTTATTGCTAGAAAGTTCAGGTTCCCGTTAGATAGGGTGTCTGAAATTACATACCTTAGTAAAGTGGTAAAGAGGAGTCCAAAAGGATTTAGCTAATACGTTCAAATAGGTGTCCAACCTCAGGATTTCAAAGAATGCACCTACAATAATAAAAAGTAGCCCTAATATATTGATGATGCAAAAAGTAAGGTTGATCAAACAGAAAAAGGTTTCTGAAAAAGGGATTATCTAGATGTTAGGGTCAGACATTCAGATCCATGGAAAACATATTTCCAAATGTTGTAAATAAACTGTTCATCAAAGTGGATGACCATTTCACCAGCAAGTAACCAAGGCTAATTTATTATAAGCAAAATATACTCATAGGCACCCCTCTGCAAGAACAAACATGGCTAAATGACTTGTTCTTTGGGAAGGTAACCACTCAGGAGTCTACAGTCACACTTTAGCTCGCTGTACCTTTCACAGAAGGGAAATATCCATTTGTATCTCAGTCTTTGTCCCGCCCGCAGTCCAGCACCAAAATATTATGGCAATTCTCCTCTGAACAAGAGTACCAAGATTAACCCCAAACACGTGTTACAGGCTTGTTGGACATCATCATTGAGGTGGAGCTGTACCTGGGCTACACATGTCTGACTTTGGAGTGCCACACTGTTGGTAACTCCCTCCCCTGCCCTATTGAGGGCTGACATTGAAAACTGGGGGAATGTTGGATCCATACTACACATACCAGAATTCCCTGCTGCTACAGGCTGGTACTACCCAGCGGGATTCAACCCTGTACACAGTCTTTCTTTTTTATACACCTTGTTCTCATAATTCCATTTATATGCTCACATTTGTTATCCCCTCTTTTGATATACATTTTAAAATGTATTCACAGTTACTCACATGATGTAGCTCCCCTTTTACCCCTTTATATTTTCCACTTCAACTTTATATTTTTTGTATATTATTCATACCTACTTACCTGCTATGAGATCAAATGCTCCATTTCCAGGATGTAACTACACTTTTCGTTCCCTATTGGCTTCTGCAAGCTGTTCTAGACTCTTTCCAGTTTTTCAGAAACCTCACTGTTCGAAAACCCATCAGAGGAGGTAATCGTGAACTTATGTTGCGACAACTAGAAACCAAGAGCATTCTGGACTTGGAAACTAAGATGCCTAAAGGTCATAACTTTGATGAAGAATTATACACCTTTCTCTGTACATAGGGCACAATGGATAGCCTGGTTTCCTAAACAGTTTGCTGTTTCACTGTTCTTTGGGTCTTGCTGCCTGCCCCCAGAAGTCATTGACAATGCATGTTAATTCAAATTTCATTGAAGTTGGTTGTGACGAATAATTGTACTGTTGGTATTTTGAAACTTATATTATTCAACCACAACAGTACACACGGGTTGGCATGGTTGTATTGTGTGTTTGAAGGTTAAATCTACAAAATATTGGTGATAGATTTCTTAACTTTATGGGACATACTTGTTGAACACATGGCTTTTATTCAATTATTATTTAATTACATGAATATGATGTCCTTTAGATAGCAAATAACGAATATCTAATCATGGATACTAGGATGCAACAAACATTTAATTAGCTACTAGCACCCGGATTCTTAAGTTAGAATCTTACATGGTTTCTCTATTGCTGTTGTGTATGCACTCTAACAGCACTTTAATAGCTGCAAGCACAAGGTACTTTAGATGTAAACTCCATGTAGTTCCTCTGTGGCTACGATGAATGCATCTCAATGACTCTTCCGCTGCTATGATGAATGCCAACTTAATAGCACCCTAAAAGCTGCTATCATAAGGCACTTTAGAGGTACAAATCTCATGTCGTTCGCCTGTGGCCAAGACACATGCACTTTAATGAGTATTTTGGACGGCTGCTACCACAGTGCACTTTAGATGAAAGATTTATGTGGTTTAATTAGGGGTGTATTCATGATTGTTACTTAATGATTAGAATTCAGTTTGCAGTATACGTTATTCCTATGCAGTTCCCTTGTGGCTATGACAAATGTATCTTGATGATTAACATTACTCATTCTTGATGGCTGCTAGTACATTGCACTTTAGATGAAATATTCTTAGTTATAATAATTATGATATGATATAAATATAGGGGTGCATTTACAATTGCAATTTAATGATTAGCATTGAGTCTTCTAGACATGATATTCCTTGTTCTCATAATTCCATTTATATACTCACATTTTTCAACCCCTCTTCTTATAGACATTTTAAAATGCATTCACAGTTACTCACCTGATGTAGCTCCCCTTCTAGCCTCTTTTTATTTTACACTTCAACTTGATATATTTTGTATATTATTCATACCTACTTACCTGCTATGGTGAATTTCCATGATATAAAATGCTTCATTTTCATGATGTAACTACACTTTTCATTCCCTTTTGGCTTCTTCAAACTGTTCTAATCTCCCCACCTCATGCTTCGGATGGAGTGGGTTAATTAGATTAACATGAAGAAATTGTTTCACAGTTAACTCTCCCTCCTTTACAGCAGTTCGGTAGACCACAGGTGAAACCTTATCCCCAATCTTAACTGGCCCATGCCATGATGTGAGGAATTTTGTGTTTTTGTATTTTGTATTTATCTTTCCCAAAATCAAACTTATATACCTGGTTGCTTACCTCATATTCTCTCAAAGATTTTTTTGTCATACTATGATTTTGCACTGTCAGCGGCATTTTCCAAATTCCACTGTGCAAATGCAAAAGCATGTTGCAAGTGCTTTCTCAGCTCTTCCACATATTCGTGGATTATGGCTGCATTTACCAGGACCTGCTCATTGGTACTGTAAAGTAGGTGTTGTGTCAAAACTGTTTTCCTACCTGTCAAAATCTTGTTTGAACTGAAATTTGTGGATCTAGATAGTGTTGACCTAATTGCCATTAGAATCAGAGGGAGTCCCAAAACTCAACTTGGTCTTGCATCAGCTATTAACTTCTTTAATATATCAACAATTGACCTGTTACAACATGCCACACGCCCAGAAGAAGAAGGCTGTTATGAAATGTGCAATTTCCCCTTTACACCCATGATTTTCCAGATCTTTGTCATTACTGAACTAGTAAAATGGCTTCCACGGTCTGATTCTATTCTCTGAGATCAACCAAATCTTGAAAAAATATGTTTGACTAGCGAAGTGGCTGCCATTTGTGCACTGCATTCAGGGGCTGGAATATGTTATGCTCAAAGCAAGCTCATTGTTTATTTTCAGTACAGGAAATCAGCGCAGAGAAATGTAACTCTTTTTCATCCGTTTGCTGCCTGACACATGGTCAAAGCTGCAGGCTGAACACATGCTCTCTGGAACCTTCTAGTCGGTTGGTTACTTGATAAAGGTAGGTGGTGTTGATTGGCACATTACATCACAGTGAAAGGCAGATATTTTCTTATACTTTCTTTAAGCAAACATACATTTATGGGGAAGATCACAGAGAGAGGATTTAAAAAGGGCTTCCTCGCAGAGGAAGGGGGCACTCTCTCTCGGGCTCTGGCTCTATGGTTCTGGCTTGGAGGGCGCTGCATTTGCAGAGAGTGTCTGTGCAGACTTACTTCACTGAGTTCATCCATGCTGAGAGGGGAGAGAAGCACATAAGGAAACTTGCCATGTGGGTTGTGCACGCAGCTCCGTGGATAGAGAATTCCTGCCTGCAATGTGTGTGTTTTTGGTGAGTTCACAAGTGCAAATGAGGTGTGTGATCTGTGGTTTGTGAGGTGCATTTTACAGGCAGTCACAGGCTGAAAAATGTTGTTCTACATTTACAAACGTGGGTAGTTATTGTTCATGTGTTCTTCACTGTCCAAGTAGTAAGCTTCAAATATAACTGAAGGCATTAAGTTGCACAAAGCAAATGCTATCTCTCAAGGTCTTTTGATAACCAGGTTTTGAATGGCAACACAAAAAACCTGCTTGAAGTCTATTGTGGGAAAAAGCTCATTTATCATGGGAAGGCATTTGCAAATGAAATGTGTTTGTGGCTATTTCATTTTCATTTTTGAATCACAGGGAATGTCATTGTAAATGTTTATTTATTATACATTCTACTTGCTCATAAAGTATATACAAAAGAAGTAAGTCAGACTTGGTTTATTTATTATGTGTCCTAGTTACTGGTGATAGCATACAGACAGATATGTGGGTAGCTATTGAGGTATTTTTATTTTATCGCATGTGATACTTCATTTTACTGCATGTGTAAAATGCAAGAACAGTATCCAGGTGTAGTGGTAAGTATGTGCTGAGATACCACCAGAAAGGCAAAAAAGCACAAAATACCACATGATGATGAAATTGTGACTTAGTGTGCACCAGGTCCGGTTTTTATTTACCGCTTATGATCCCGGTATAAGAATAATATCAAGTAGTCTTATGTATTTGGGGTCCACCAAAATACCATGAGATACCCCCAACACTCTCAGCAAAATACCACAAGATACCCCAACAGGCTCACCAAAATACCACAAAATAATAGCGGGCCATAAAAGATGCTTACTATTGAACTTTTAAAGGTTTTATGAACTTTGGGTTTTATTACATTTAAATAATTGGAATATATTGCTTCCCTCTTCCTTTTTGTATTTTCTTTTATGATTGGTGGAATGTATATGTTGTTCGATTTAGGTGATTTCTTTTTATTTGGGTATTGTTCTTGTTTCTTTTTGTTTTTTGTCTTTCTAAACTCCTTGTAATGTATCAGGAAATAAATGTTTTAATGTCTTTTGTTTTTCTATGTGTAAAGTAGAAATGTCATCTATATCACAATTAAAAAAGAAAAAGAAAATACCACAAAATACCCAAAGAAGGCGAAGCTATGACTGCATCTGACAAACATGCAGGGACACATATACATTTGGCTTATATTGTTATACTCCAAGATAGACATCTTCATTCATACCACTGGGATATATGGAATCTAATTTGTCTATCCAGTACAGTTCACATTGTAGGAGAGAATTATTGAGATCCCCACCTCTTGCTGCTCGATAGAGTACTTCAAGAAACATGACTCTCAGTTGAGCAACAGTGTGTCTATGTTCAACAAAGTGTTTGGCATCTGGTGACCTAGTGGTGTCTGTCTGTATGTTACTCTTATGTTCATTCCAGCATTCTTCAGCTTTCCTAGATGGCCTAGATGTCTGTACCACGTGTAATCTGCCACAAGTTCAGCTAAATCCATATATAACAAAACGTGAGTCTCAGGTTGCGTACTGTTTGGAGTTTAATGTTGTGTCCTGTACGTGGGTGTCTAATGTATTCACCCTTTACGATGTTATTTCAGTTAAGACATGGAATGTACCTGTTTCTTGTTTGTGTAGGAGAATTTACTGTGTTGGTTCAGCCCTTTCTGCTTCAACAAGATAATCACTTCTGTTCTTACCTTGTTTATAGGCAATCATTGGGGGGTGTGGGAAAGGTTTGGAGAGTTCGGGGTCTAGTTGAAAGAGTCTCCAATTCTTTTTCAGAAGTCTAGTTTTGTGATGGATCTGGTTTGAGTATTTCATTGTGTGTAAGAAAAGAACTGAATCAGTCTTTAGTTTCGGGATCAGAAGATCATGACACATCTTGTCAGAGGCTGTTAGCTGAGCCTCATTAATGACTTGTTCTGGATATCCTCTGCTCAATAATCAACTGATGAGGACCTTACATGCTTCATGGTACCTATCTTCCTCCGACACTATTCTTCTTACACAAAGGAATCACATGTATGGCAAACTGTTTTCAGATGTTGGGGATGAAAACTAAGGTAATGAAAAAAGTTATCGACATCAGTGGGATTTCTAAAAATGCTAGTGGAGATCTTGTTGTTGGTCAGGCAAATCTACACATCAGGAAACATAATCTGGGATTCCCAATCTCCATAGTGAATTTATTTCAAGAGTGTAATGGATTGAGATAATCACAGGCATTTTGCAGCGCCGGCATAGTGCTGCGCCAAATTCTGAAGATATCATCAATGTATCTCTTCCAAAGAAGTAATTTAGTGCCCCATTCATCATGGTTCAAAATATGCATGGTTTCAAAAGAGAACATAAAGATATTAGCATAGACTGGTGCCATAGACATGCCCATAAAAGTCTGGGATAATTGTAGATGTTATTTCTCATGGAAACAAACAAAATTGTTACACTGAAGAGTTGTACTTAGAACAATGAGGAAGAAGGTGGGAGGCAGGGAGACCAAGCAATAGAGATGAGCAGTAGTCCAGACAGGAAATGACAAGAGAAAAGAGAAGAGGTTTGCTAAGCAGGAGCACAAAGATAGGAGCGGGCAATAGAGGACATATGAAGGGAGAAGGAGAGGGAAGGATCAAATATAATGCTAAGGTTGCACGCTGGATGTGAAAAGGAAAGTGAGGATGGGGAAAGGAGAGGGAAGGGAGGATGAAGTGGGAGAGATAGTAGATGGGGGAAAGAACAGAACACAACCTCAGTTTTTGAGGAATTAAGATTTAGAAAATGGCAAGACATCTAGTTCTGGACAGCTGAAAGACAGTTTGAAACAGTGTAGTGCAAAGCAGAATCAAAGGAGGTTAAAGAGAGAAATATGTTGGTGTCATCAGTGTAAAGGTGAAATGAAAGGTAAAAGGAGGAGATGAGGGCAGAGAGAGGAGTGGTATAGAGAGAGCAAAGAAAAGGGCAGAGTACCCAGCCTTTAGGGACAGCATAGATAAGAGGGAGTGAGGGAGAAGAGGGTGCAGCCCAGGTAACAGAATAGGCCAGTTGTGAAAGGTAAGAACATAACCATTCGAGAGCAGACCTAGAGATACCTGTAGTGGAAGGAGAGGATATAAGAAGAGAGTGGTCCACAGTGTCGAACGCTACAAACAGATGGAGAAGGATAAAAATAGAAGAAAGCTTGGAATGGCGGGCTGAGAGTTCAAAACATGAAGAAGCGCAGTTTCGGTGGATTGAGACAGACAGAAACAAGACTGCAAAGGAGGAACAAGAGAGTGAAGACTCAGAGAATGGGTTCCCTGGGTATGGGCAGCCCATTCAAGAATTTTAGAGAGAAAGGTTATAAGGGAAATAGGGTGGAAATTAGCTGGGGAAGATGGATCAAGAGAATTTTTTTTTTTCAGGATAGGCAGAATATGCGCATGCTTAAAAGGCGCAGGAAAACAAGAATGAAGAAGGGAGGAGTTAATGAGAGAAGTAAGATAGGGAAGAAGATGGGGATATACTTGGGGGATGAGAGAAGATGGGAGAGGGTCAGAAGGAGAGGCAGTAGGATGAGCACGAGTTAAGAGAGCAGAAGTATCAAAATCCATAAGAGGAGAGATTGATGAAAAGGAGTGTAGTGGTGGAGAAGGAAGAGGAGAAAAAGATGCAGAGTGGATGAAAACTTGACTAAGGTTGACTACTTTTGATTTAAAGGTTTGCAAAATCAGAGGAGGAGAGGAACGAGAAAGCAGAAGGATCAGGGGCTTTTGAACAGAGTATGTTGTTTAAAAGCTCATAGAGATGACGATGGTGGTGAGAAAAGAAAAGTGTAAGTTTGGAGAAGTAAGATTTCTTAGCACTGAGTAGGGCAGAATCAAAAGAAGAGTGTAGCATGGAAAGGGTAGCAAGATGAGAAGGGGAGTCAGAGTTTTTCCATAGCTGTTCGGCTTTACGCAGACTACGACAAAGAGAAAAAAGACTTGAAGAGAGCCAGGGCTTTGAAGTTTTGCAAGTGTGAGAGAAAGGATGTAGAGGGAAAGTTGAGTCAAGGACAGACAGTACAGATGAGTGTAGAGTACTGGCAGCTAAGTCAGGAGACAAGGAAGAGAAGAGCGAGATTGGAAGAAGGGAAGAGTTCAATGACGAGAGAAAAGATGATTCAAAAGAAGAGAGATTATGATGTGTAAAGATAGTGAAAGTCGGCCAGGAGAACAGAGCGGGAAACAGAAAAGGAGAGAAGTAGATGATCAGAACCATAAAAGGTGAAAGAGAACAGGGAGGAAGGGGGGAAAAAGAAGAGATGATTAAGGGCCTCATCACAAGTTGGGCTGTAACCCTTAAATGCAGTGGTAATGGTATTAACGCCGCATTTAATGGCTGGCCGTATCACGATTGGGAGCTAAATCAGCTGTTTTACCTCCATCTTTTTTCTGGAGGTGAAAATCCCTGTTTTCAACGGTATTACAGCTGGCTGTATTAGCTCACATTATTAGCTCCGAAAATTCCCCATTGGATCCAATGGACCCAATCAGGAATGGGGATTTACTGTTAAGCGACAACCCGTGATCCGGTAGTAATACCACCGGGCCGGTCGGTGCTAGGGCTATTACAGTCGGCGGTATTACAGCTGGGAATGCAGTCCAACTCGTGATGAGTCCCTACGTCTAGGCAGGGGCCAGACTCATGAGATGAAGCAGAAGGAAGTGCAAGTGATAAGAGTCAGCGAGTGAAAGCAGCAGGGAGATATGTCGCTAGGATATCAAAGATGCTATCTCTTCCTGCCACTATGAATCTAATTGGTTGCTTAGTGATGTTTTTGTGAATCTTCGGTAGTGCATAAAACACTGGCATTATTGGAAAGGACGTTGTAAGAAATTCTTTGGTCTTAGTTTGAATCCAATCCTGTAGGTGAGCATTTTCCAAAATCTAATTGAGTAGAAGTTGTATGTTAGGTGTTGGATCCTGGTCCAGGATCATGTAAGTATAGACATCATTCAATAGTTTTAGACAACTAGAGTTATGAAGTCTGTATCCATTATAACAATGGCTCCTCCTTTGTCTGCAGGTGTCAGCATGATAGATCGATCATCAGCTAAATTCTTGATGAGTTGTGTCTGCTGTCTTCTGATGTTATAATGCCCGATATTTCCAAAATTAATAGATCGGAGGTCCTTGAGCATTTGATTCTCAAATGCATTAATGGCCAAATTGTTAATCTGGGGGTAAAATTGAGTTTTTGGGGCCAGATTACTGAACTTTGCACAATTGCAAGTGCAATGTTTGCACGGTATTAGCACTAGGGCAAAGTTTGCCCTATTTTTAAAAACACTTGGACATATTTGAAAACTATTGCACCTTGACAACTGCAGTTTGTCATGGTATAAGCAACAGGGCAAAGAATTGCAAAAATACATTTTCATACCATTATTGCACCAGAGCAAAGTTTGCCCTAGTGCTAATACGGAATTGTATTAGCACTAGGGCAAACTTTGCCCTGGTAAAAAAACACATCACAAATGGATCTTTTTTGCACTATGGCAAGATTTGTCCTGGTGCTTATACCATGCCAAACTGCACTTGTTACAGTGAAATAGTTTTCTACTATGTCCAAGTGTTTTTAAAAATAGGTCATACTTTGCCCTAGTGCTAATACTGTGCACACTTTGCACTTGCAATGATGCAAAGTTTCTGTAATCTGGCCGTTGGTATTAATTCCAAAAAATCAAATGTAGTGGATGCTCTTTCCTCTAAGGGTTGAAGGTAAAAATATACTTATATCTCATTTTATGTATACACCTAATAAGTTAATACATTCTTCAAAAAGTGTTGTGTTGTTTGTAGGGGTGCAGGAAAGACCCAGATTGAGTAAATTTAGTTTATTTTTGGAAAGGTTTGTACTGGATATATTTCCCACTAACTGGTTGTGATCTTGTTCTTTGATCCCACATTTCTTTTGGCTTCTTGTTTTCTTATTTCTAAAAAAAGAAGAGGAACTAGGGCCATAAGACAAACTGGGGCCCGTGATTAGAGATCCAGTGTTAGGGTCAGTCAGTTCAGTCGGATGAATCTCAAGTTTCTCAGTATGTGAAACTCGGGACGTTGGAATAGTTTCAGCATTTGTATCTACACTAACCTCTCCACGACTAGTGGAGTCATCACTAATTACATCATTTCAACCTTGTGCTGATGACGTAACGGTTGGTCTATTGGATTTTTTAGGTTTGATGGCCTGACAGTGTTCCTGCCAGGTGTACACTATGTCATGGGAATAATCAGTTACTATTACATTATTTGTAATATTATTCAGTTTCTAATAGTATTGATTAAGACATATGTACACATTGATTACTGTATTTCTTCTTAACATTTTTAATTTTGTTCAATTTCGGACTGTTTTCAGTACCAAGTTGTGCAGGGAATGGGAGTATCCTAAAACATAGGATAACACTACTTTTCCACTATATTTTTCAACCTCTGTGCCAGGGTTGTATTACCTCCCCAGCACCCAAATTCCTAAAATAACTATAGTAATATCTTGAAACTGGCTTGAGTCTTTTTTATTAATATAATAGTGCACCTACACACTCTCTATTTCTTAATTGACCTATGGGCTAATTTATAAAAGAGTTTTACTGGAGGTGTGCGCAGTGTGTTGGGAGAAAACAGTGTGAGCAGGTCTGACTCGTTCTTCTAGAGTCTGACTTCCCTGTCTACCACTGGAAGGAGGAGCCAGCAGAGAAAACCATCCAGCTCAGAGCACATGCAGTGTGTGCAGTGTGTTGGGAGAAAGCAGTGTGAGCAGGTCTGACTCGTTCTGCTAGAGTCTGTCTTCACTGTCTGCTACTGGAAGGAGGCACCAGCAGAGAAAACCTTCCATCCAGCGCGGAGCATGCACGGTTTGCGCAGTGTGTTGCGAGTGTTCGGAGTTGACGGAGGGACAACCCAGCACTTTCCCTATGCGTGCAACCAAAAACCATCATGAAACAGCCTGGGCCCAGGTGGTGAGTGTTGCATTAACTCAATCTCTACCCATTTTGGCTAATTGTGGCAGAGAAATCATGTATGAACTGTAGAACGAATGCTCCACCCTAAAAATGTAGGAAAAACCCATAACTGATGCCGAACTGCTTGCAGTAGCAAGCCTCCCCATGCCCCTCTCTCCTTGTGACCAGGCCATTGATCAGACTTGAACATCTGAGCCCCTGGGCCGCAAGGCCCTCTCTGCAGAAAATCAGCCATGCAGACCCAAACTAATTACCTCCTTCTTTTCCCCTGTCAGAGAGACAGAGATTTATTCAGGAACTTTGCTGGAGCCCTTGGCGGGGGTGTTGGTGGAGGAGGGCAAGGCGAGCAGCATTTTGCAGGCTGACGATGTGGATCTGCCATACCACAGCTCCTCTGAATTTAATTCAATAAACATGCAAATGGATGATACACTGTTGGACATGAGCCTCTCACCCAAACTTCAATTACAAAGTGACACACATTTTTCGGGAACGGATTTCTTTGAATCATCCCCAGCTCCCTCTCTGACTCCCCTCCCGCTTAGAAGGTGCTCCGCTCTATTGCTCAGGATAGAGGATGGAATTAAAAAAGATCGAGAGGGATGTCTAACTAAGATAAATCAAGTACTCTATATCTTGGTGTCCCTATATGAGGGATTGCAAAGAGAAACAAAAGCAAACACAGCACTCTTGGAATACATTCTTTTTAAAATTTGAACATGTAAAGTTACACCTAGCTTTTACTTTACTTGACTTTATTATATTGATATAGCACAGCCATGGACCCTTAGGCATCAGGGCACGTAACAAGATGGAAAACAAGAAACACAGAGGGCGGAATACGAAATAGGTGAGGTCAGAGTACAGAACTAGTTAGATGGAAGCGAAGGATGGGACGTGTCCAATCAAGTTATGAAAACATCCACGTTGTCAGCTTTTTTCTGAAAAGACTCAGGGATGAAAGACTGCGTAGCTTGGAAGGGAGCAAGTTCCAAGCCTTTGGGGCTGCAGCAAAGAAGGCTCCATTTTCAACCTTGTTCGTTTTACATCTAGGTGTGACCAGCAGATCTTGATTATTGGATCAAAGGGATCTGCTATTAACGTTTTTACGGATGAGGTTTTGCAAGTACAGGGGCAGAAGGCCGGATGTGCATTTAAATGTAATGACCAAAAGGCGGAAGCTGATTCGAGCTTCCACAGGGAGCCAATGCAGAGCCCGCCTCGACGCTGAGACATGGTCACGGTGGGAGAGACCAACTACGACTTGGACTGCTCCATTCTGGAACACCTGGACTCTATTGATGTCCGCTTTACTTTAGCCCACCAGATGCCTACTAAAATAATCTATCTTAGAACAAATAATAGCTATGGTTGCAGCATTATCCTGGGAAATAAAAAGGTCTCAGGTGTGCCAGCAGTTTCACATAATAAACAGCTGCCGAGACAAGGCAAGCCACGTGAGACCTCAATAGTTGATCAAGCGTAACCCCTAGGATTTTTACTTTTGCCTGAAGATTAAGTTTCATGTCACCAAGCATCAAGCAGCAATAGTCAGGGTGCAACTTCGCTAGCTCGATACAGTGCCTACAGTCATCAACCGAGTTTTACTTATGTTGAGGGAGAGATTATTGCCTTCCATCCAATTCTCAATCAGTGAGTAGACTCTATTAAGTTCACCTTCATCTGTGGCATGAAAGTCAGTCAGCGGGATGACACATTGAGTGGCATCCATATTGTTAGAAAACATGACTCTCGCCTGCTTCAAAAGGGCAAAGAAGTGAGCCATGAAGATGTTATAAAAGCATGGGGAGATGCAGGCCCCCTGTGGCACCCAAAGTCCACTGGCACCGGAGCAGCCTCTACCTCATCCACAGAAACCCTACTTTCTCTATTGGCTAAAAAAGACCCTATCCATTAAGCTGCGAGAGGTGAAAGGTTGGCCACCTCCACCATTCTGGAAACCAGAATGGCATGGTCAACCAAGTCAAATGCAGCTGACACATCCAATGATATTAAGAGAGATGGAGATCCTTTTTACAATCGCTCCAAAAGTCTTCATTTCAATTCAATAGCTGCAAAAGAATTCCTGTTCAGCCACAAGCTTTCCCAGACAGTGAGGCCCACTACCGGCAAACCCACTGAGGACAGCGCTACCTTGTGGGGGGTTGAAGAACAAAATACAAGAGCACCTAACTGCATGACTCTTATAAAGGGTGCCACAAAGCTAGTCCTTAAGCAACAACTTGACAATCATGCACCGAAGCTTCAGACACTAACTGTGATTGGTAAGAACCAAGGGCTGTAAGAGATGCATGTGCAACAGAATATCTGTGTTGAGGGAGTGGTGTCCCCCCCATGAGATTCTTCTGACATTACTCCTGTGCCGTTGAGCCCGACTAAGTGATGGGAGAATACATCAATTCCCTGATAATAGAGCAATCTGGAGAAGAAGACTAAATTATAATAATGAGCACTCAGCCCAAGGAACCTGTAAAAGGAGTAAAGAACAATCTGCTCCATTATAACAAAAATCTGGCCTGCAACAGAAGAAGACCAAAAACAGTACTCAGAGGTCAGTGAAAAACCGAACAGCAACAATTCATGCGTACACTACTTTGTCAGCCAACAGTGCAGGCAGCAATGCTACAAGCCAATAAAGCCGTACCTCTGCTGCACCCTATTAACAGTGATCTTATGGCCCGGTAAAAGTGAGCAAAGATGCAAAGACTCAAAAGGGAATGAGCCAAGCAACGACCATAAGTCTGACCTCAGAACAATTAGGGAACACATAACCTCAATATAAGGGTATTGAGTCCGTACAGCAACCATCCCAGAGTCAGGAACAAGCATCACTCGGTGACGAACAGGCACAGAGTGTGAATGTCTTGTCGAGACACTCCACGAACGTTGATACTTTTACCTCATGACAAATGGCTCCTACAGACCAGTTAGAAGATCAGCCTCGACAGCTTCAGACAAGACTACTGACTTGAGGGCAGAGGCATGCACAAGCTGGCGGGAAATTTAATCTTGAGGAGAACACAGCACAACAAGGCAGACAATACAATCACTATCCTGCGGGTCTAGCTGCCCTGGCCACCAATATCCAGAATGGCGATTCCCCTATGTAGGGAAAGAGAAAGAACAATCCTATAATCTCTAAATCGAAAATGTGATTACAGAAACGTGCCAGATCACAATGAACAGGACCAACATTTTACACTTGCTATCAGAAAATCCTGCGCTCTCCAGCATCAACTCAGGAGATTTAGTGAGGGTCTTTCTATTTGACCGACAGCGCTTGGATCGAGCTGTGATGACTCTAAATTTAAAGATAGTGTTGGACATCCTTTTGAGTGCAAAGAATGGGTTTGATATGACACCATGTAGCAACCAAATCTTTCGGAATGGAAATTCTGCCCTGAATAAGACGCCATTGTCCCAGAATAAACAAATATGCCAGGCAGGAAATTGAGAAACAACTGAGGAGCAGATTTTGAAGTTGAAAAGGAAAATCCTTGCCTCAGAAGAAACCCGAGATTGAGTTGGCTTCCGAATATGGCATCTTCCTAGATCTCAGGGCAGTGATTCCGGGAGAATTCACCCGAGGATCATAACTGCCTTTCACTTCTATCCTTCAACTCTAGAGGCAACTATCATTTGCTCAACAATATCAATCTATGTGCACGACTTAGGCAACAGAGTCTCATTTTTTTTCAGGAAACCTGGCTAAAATCACAAACTTCGTTTGATGGCTACTTAACGCTCTCACAATCAGCATGTCAAGGAGATAGCGGACGCCAGTACGGAGGTCTGTTGCAATGATAAAATCAGACTCAAACATATCAATGATATGCAATTCAACAATCTGTTTCACATTAGAGTGATACCCAGGGAGGCTTAAACATCTTACTTGTAAACATCTACTGGCATCAGGGTACGTGTCAGCTCATCGAGGCCCTAGATTTAATATTAATATCAGCCTTTATTATGAATTGGTATGACCATGAGCCAAGTGATCACATTCTCCTGGATGGTGATTTAAATTCCGACTGTGTGCATGAACAAGAAGAGTTGAGTTTGGGAGCTTTCACCAAAACGTCCAGACATAAACTAAAGTTTGGACAATTGTGGAACGAATGTCTGTCAGGCTTCGTGTTATGGATACTCAATGGAACATTTAGAGGATATATCCCCCCCAGGCTTCACTTGGTCCAATGGAACTTCCATGTCAACACTGAATTATCTTTATTTGGACACATGGTCACATGACCATTGTACCTGGTTCACTGTGGAGGGATTGACTGCAAGTGATCATACAATGCTCATAGCATACTTTGACATCTTAATATGCATCAGTAATTCAGTGGCAAAAATACCCAGAAGCTCCCTAGCATCCAATACACAGGGCAATCGTATTGCCTGGACTTACAATTGGGCAAGGTGCGTGAACAACTACGTGCTGGCTCCCTGGCAGAAAAATACATAGAAGACAGGTATGAACTCCTGCCTGGGGCAATTGTAATTGCTTCATTAAAGAGGCAATTGATGCCACTGTTCATCCAAACAAACTAGGTATTGCTCCCAGGATCCATCAACATTCATATAACTATGCCCTTGTCATCCGGAGGAAAGAAAACAGAACCCAATTACGTAAGATCAGGTGTGACCATAACTTAACTCCAACTGAGAAGATCAGTCTTAAGAAAAGAGCACAATAGTCTTATAGAAACTTGTGGAAAGCCTTCAGAGCTCATATAACACAACTGGATGCCAAATCAATGCTGGATACCCTAATTAACAAAAATGTTTAATCGTTTTGTGCGCTGATTAATGGGTAAACCGAATTGCAGATGGGGAGACTAGTAAATGTTGTCCCTGAAGCAGACTGCGTTGCCCATTTTCAAGAACTGCATGCATCAGTGGGAACGTCTTCAGAAGTCCTGGCCTCAGCGAACACCATCTGGAGAGAGCTGGGGGAAATAGAAATCAACTCAGAAGTCCTCCAGAAGATCCTTCAGGGCTTGAGTAATTCCCTGGCCCCGGGACCCGGGTCCCAACAAATTGTTGAATTTCCTATTCAAAACCAATTCAAACCTCTGGTCAGAAGTGCTAACAACATTACTTACAGACGTAATAAATACGGAAAGATTTCCGCCAACATGGAGCCAGGCACTGGTAATCTCCATATGTAAAAAAGGTGCTAGAGCCCTCGCTTGTAATTACCACCCAGTTGCCTTGTTGGATGCAGATTCAAATGTATTTGTATCACTTCTGCTTGATCATCTAGGACGATGGGCCAGAAGTAAGAGAATTATTAGCAAATGGTAGAGAGGATTCCGCAAAGGGATGGGAACCCCTGTAAACAGCATCCTTGTAAAACGTATTCAACATAAGGCCTGGGCTAAGGGTGGCAAGCCAGTCTATGTAGCCTCGATGGACCTGATGGCAGCATTTGATGCAGTTAATTGCTCCCTATCTTGGTGAAAACTGCAGTTGTGGAGCATTCCAGAAGGTCTGTTGAGGCTCCTGATTGGCTTGCATGAAAGCTCACCAATTCAGTTGTACCTGGATCAGCAGGGAAGTTTATCACGGCAAATGAGTGTGGCAATAGGAGTCCACCAGGGGTGCACATTTGCACTGTGTCTTTACAATCTGTACATGGTGGACATTGCACTCTCTTTACAATCTTGTGCCTTGGCCACCCAAAAACGATAACATCTCCATGCCTCATGGCAAGCCTATGCCGATGACTTCTTGCTATTCAATAGCACACGAATTGGCCTTCAGGGACTACTGGATGGCTTTCTTGAGTTTGTGGATGCTCACTCAATGACAATTAGCCCAGCCAAGACAAAAGTAATTAAATTCTCCCATGTAAGGAGAAGATCATCTTTCCACTGGCATGTGCGAGGGGAGAGGATTCAGAGGGTGGATGCCCTCCTTTACTTGGGATTCCTGTTTAATCGGGCGTGACAACTCAGAAATTGCTCCAAGCCAAAGCAGTAACCTTGACAAATCAACTATTAAGAATTGACTCTAAATTCGGGAAATGCTCACTCAATCCCTGTATTCGTTTCTATGAGACCAAAATAGTTCCCAAAATACTATATCAAGGACTACAAGCTTTCCGTCCATAGCCATCTGCCGGTTTTGGAGTCCCACGTTTCGACGGGTGCACTCTGCCTTCCATCCTCACTCCCCGTTTTTGCAATTAGGTATTAATTGGGCCTGACCTCTCTCCTGGACAGAGCTCAGTGGAAACTCTTGGCCCAAAACAGAAAGATCTATGCCTCAGAGGGAGCATCACTGTATTCCGATTTCATAAGGATCCTCCAGGTGGAAGGATCAAATACACTGACAGAGTTAGAGTCCTACTGTGGTCAACTCTGACTAGAAATGGGCAGCTCTCATTTGGAGTTGGTCTGTAATCCATGTATGTCCAAGAAATTACTATTCGATAGAGACTGGGCTTTAACAGGTGATGAATTTTCTAAATATCCCTCTTCGTAAAGATCACAAGAGACGAGGTATTTTGGCATCCTACTTAACAATATATTCTGGGAGGGGCTTGCGGAATACGTACTTACAATTTCCTATGACCTTCTTGTAGACCAAGGAAATACTGCTACGCTACAGCCGTGTGAACTCTGACCAGTCATAGTGTAGCTTCTGCCAAGATAAGACCCATATAGAGAGAGAGACGTTAAAACACCTGTTCATTGACTGTCCCTCGTTGTTGGGAAAAAGGGGCCAGGCCTTTAAGAAACAACAAGAGCATCCAGAAGTCATGAATCCTGACAGCCTATGGAAAATATGTTTGGCTGGCCGAACCACCAAGATTGTGTTAGAGGTAGTCAATTCTGTAATTTTTTTACAATATGGGCCTCTGCGTTAATGAATTCATGTCTTTGTTTTGTATTTTTTTTTATTTTCTCTGCTGATGAAGAGAGTTTGATTTATTTCGAGGATAATTATGTATTTCCATTACAAATCATTTGAAGTGTTGGAATTGTATTTGTACTCATTTGAAATATATTTTGTTAAAGGTTATTTTCTAAACCAATAAAATAAAAACAAAACAAAAAAAAGAGCGTTTTACAATGGCACAATGCCTCTGAAAATCGTGTTTATACCAGGCCCCTATTGTTCATCAAAGGCTATGAATTTGTTGTTTGGAGAATCCTGATGTCCACAATGCTCCATTTAATTCAAGACACTTGCTATTATAGGATGTTCAGGTGCCCGAGGTGGAGGTCTTGGAGCGAGAGAGCAGTGTGCCCAATCCAGCAGCAACAGAGCAGTTCATCAATGAATTGTTCCATATGGTCGCTGGGGGTGGTCTCGGGTACCCCACGAATGTGCACATTGTTCCGCCTAGACCTTCCTTTGAGGTCATCATTTTAATGGTCAATGAAGTTGAGCGTCTTCTAGCTTCATGTAGCGCTCACCTGAGTTAAAGGATTTGTTAGGCCAAGAAGGAGTGGGAGGGCCCACACCAGGGAGAATGGGTCCAGATCCTCTGGGTTGTAGGATTATTGCAGAGCCTCTGGTGGCCCCCCCACAGCATCTGCAGACACCCATGCCAACCAGGGAGGCAAATGGCAGGTTTCGCCCTCTGTCTCCATTAGAAGGAGAAGAAGAAAGGGCCGGACCCAGGTACACTAGCACCAAATGAAGGGACAGGGTTGTGGGAGAGAGAGAGAGAGAGACCACATCTGTGTGGCCGCGACGAGGCACCCCAGAATCGCAGAATGGACAGCACGTGGTGGCAACAGGGGGAGCCATCAGAGGTCCTCTCCCACTCTGGCGCAGGCCACACCACCAGTCCCCTCAGTGTACTGTGGCTGCCGGCACCGACAGTCGCCAATTTCACCCCGACCACAGCCAGAAGTCCACAAACGCTTAATCGTGTCTTCAGCAGGGATTTGCCCAACAGGAAGGTAAGGATATCTGGAAGGATATATGGGCTGGTGCCAGAGCGGTCTCGGGCGGTGTCCATCTTAGTTTCCACCAAATAGGGCCCCCTGGGGCTTCCTTTCTCTAACAGTCTAGAGAGGTGCTAGAATATTTCAAGGGAGCAACATATGCATGCAATTCCACACCAAGAAACATTGTGCATGCAGGGCCGAAACTTTAGGGCAGCAGGCATTTAGGAGAAGGTGGTGTCAGTGGCTAAGGTCTCATGGTTTGGATATGGGTTTTTTGCTGCATGCAATTAATCAATTACCCTTGCTGCTTTATGACATTTCAAAACAATGCACTGTGAACTTCTTTTACCTCATAGTGTCATGCTCATCAGCAATTGTGAGCCTGTGAAAGAAATGGTTGCTGTAGCCAGAGCGTCAGATCCCATTTCAGCTGGGTTTACCATAACAAAAATGCATTGCTCTGACTCAGGTGAACTACAAGTTGCCAATGCGCAACCTGAAGTTACCAGTTGTCATCTGTTGGAACTCTATTCTGCACATGTTGGACACGCTATGTGAACTCTTCAATACCATCACTAATAACTGTAAAACTCACATCAGAGCTCTAGAGCGGGCATTTGTAACACCATGTCACTGTTAGCTACTATCTAAGGTCTGTTCTATACTATAACCATTCAAGGAGGCCACAAAGTGGTTTAGTCCTCACAATTCATCCTTGAGTGATTTTCTCTCTCTGGTGTATCTGCTTGAGTGCAACCTGACCAACAGGTACAGGGCCCATGCCTTAGAAGGTCATGTTGCTATGTCCATCTGGGTTGTTTTTGAATGTATGTCGTGGATTAGTAATTAAAAAGGCACAACTACAATTCAGAAGGGTCTTGGTGTTGTATGCGGGTAAGCAATTTGTCATGCTGGAAATTGTCTACGCCACTGAGTATAGAACTACATGTGTGTGCGCAATGTCTTGCTTTGCTTTGATTTCTTTCATGAATGCTTTTATTGCCAATGTCATTGGGCCAGTTGGAGCCTTCTCAATTTCTAATATCAGTGGGTTATTTTGAGGTGATAAATGCATACTTATCTTAGCATAGCAGTTTATAGATGTATTATTTAGAAAGGTAGGTGGGTTGTTTTGTCAAAGTACTTCTGCATTTAGTTTATTTTACTAAATTGTTCTTCATTGGGGGGCTTCGTTACGTTCTGTTTTACACCTTTCAATCATTTATTTTCAACCTTTTAACTCGTTCCAGTTTTTTAGGCCTTTCAGTGTTTGGGAATTTTAAGAGTAGGAACATTGTGAGCACATTCAGATCAACACCTGTTTTATTCTTTGATACATGGAATACGTGTTGTGATTTTGGATATGTCATGAACCTTGATGTACTTTCCATCAGAGGTTTGTACAATACAACCAATGCGAATGATGGCTATGTCTACATTTAATTCATCTAATGTACAGATTGGTACTGCGTTTGCAGGTGTAATGGAAATTGTCTTCTAGTCACATCTATGCTATTTTAGAGATGTTGAAGACAAACAGTAACTCCTGTAATGTTTTGCATGAGTTGTATGAAATCAGGTTTATGTTGCATTGTCTCAATAAACAAAGTTGTGCTATGTTTCAGAATCCAACAACCTTGACCATGGAACCATTTAAAAGTCCTTCTTCTAGATCTACATGTATTTTATGTCCTAAATATACTAAATGAAAGAGTGTTAGCATCATCACTTTTAACATAGAAATGTCCACTTAATATACCAGTTGCTCATAACTGCCACATTCTCAATCAGTTAGTGTTTTCATGCTTATGCTTATAATTTACTTAGAAGACTTTTTTCATTGCTAAATTCCTCCAACAATTCGTGCAGTTGACATTTGCTTGATGTGGTTAATTAAAGCAATGCATTTACTCTCTGCCATTAAATTATCTGCTACCAATTATCAAACTACATTTTCATTCCAGAAACTTGGTGTAATTGGAGCATTATCATTTACCTTTCTGCACTTCAAGTGCTGTATTATCTTTTGGATTTCTTCCTTTTCCTGTGCTGTTTAATTCAGGGAATTAGATCAATTATGATATTTTGAATGTGTTCCCTCCTTGGAAATCCAACACGGCATCATTTGTAATATTGTTAGTTATTTTTACATATTCCTTTGCAGTAGGCAGTACATTTATGTGTTTAAATGCATCCTACTCGTTATGTTAGTCTGTGTTGCCATTGTCATCTGGAATTTCATATTTGACATATTTGTGAAATACTATTTTTTCCTCATTATGCTTTCCAAATTGAGGTGCCCCTAATACTGACAAAAACGTATTAATAACCAGAGCCCTGCTTGATATATGATAAGTAATGATTTTTCTCCCAAAGGAGCACACTTTGTGTGTAGTATAAAATTGAACTTGGCTTGGAAGCAATCGTGAAACTGTTGGACCATGTTTACAGGGCCCATGCGATATAATTCATTTGTAGAGATAAAGATAATATTTGCTAAATGGTTATTTGCTATTTTTAAAAATTCCATTGGTTCATATGATGCATTTTCAGCACACCCTAGTGTAACAAATGAAGTTGGTAGTGTCAGACTGCGTGCCATACAAGTAAGTTAAGGGTATCATTTATACAAATACTCTTGTGTCCTTTGCATATTTTCACTATGTTCCAAATGCCACTTTCTATTATTTGATCTTTTTGATTCTACTTTCTTACCTAAATTCGAAGCTGCCATATTGCACATCCTTTTCAAGTATTTCATATGTCAATAGCTCCATTACATAATGTGGCAATCTGACTTGCATATAGAAGGTGAAACATGCAGTAAATATTTAATGTATATTTTCGATAAAGTGAATATATGCATGTGGCACGGTATTCTGTTTCAGATATTTGCATTACTCTTTCAACTAATCTGAATCTTCTACCACTTGCAAATGGTTGAGCGAAGCATATTTCCACAATATTTGGCCTTGTTACTTTAGCTTAGCAAATTAAGTATAATTCTCGCACAACCAATGTAGGGAAATTATGGCATGCAAAATTCGAGTTGGCACCAGGTTTTGGAGTAACCATCATATCGCGAATAGGGGGTGGAGAGGGCAAGAGCTGATGGTCATTCCCATTACAGGCCTACTCCTGAGGTACAATCCAATTGACCACAAATTGCTTAAATTCAACCCAGATATCTTTGGGAGAGCAGATGATAGGAGTCATTGCGATCAGTGTCTCCTTTATGTTGTGTGACCATGTCAGATCCGACAACCATTGTTGCTTATCTGGGGCTTTGTGATGAGTTCAGTTGTGCAACAAAAATCTCTTGTCTAATAGAAAGCTAAGGATTAAGAATGTATACACATGTTAGGGACCCTGTCAAATTGGCTAAATAAAAAAGCACTCAGCGTCACCCGGTGATGGATTCCAGTGACAGTCTCCAATGTATCACACACATCCCTCAAAAAAGGCTGTAAGGCATGGCACTCCTACAGCATATGCAAGTAGTTGGCATTCTCCAAACAACACCTGGGGCAAGTGTCTCACAATCCCATCATAAGAGATGCAGCCTAACAGGAGTACTGTCAGATCTTCTGTTTTCTTGACTGGCGCAGAGGCAGCACAAACACCTGCCTCCCCGTTGGGTCTTGGCATTCAATCGGCACTCCATGATGAACTGATTAAAGTTCTGTGGATCCCCATGGTACCTCTCCGGGGCTGCGATGGGCAGAGGCGGCTTTGTGGAGACTTGCACTGGTGCGGGCGGGGGTGGTCTGGGTAAGGGCGTTGCCTGGGCCTGATTATGGATTGTTAGGGTGTGGACTTGGCCAGCCAGGTTCTGGTAGTCCTGCCTGGTTGCTGCCAACTCGTCCTTCCACTCCTGGAGGAGGGTCACCACATGCGCCATGGTTGTGCTGCCTAGGCGCTTGAAGAATATGTGGGCTTGCAATTCTGTAAGATCTTCTGTTCTCTTGACTGGCACAGAGGCAGTACAAACACCTGCCTCCTCGTTGGGTCTTGGCACCTGGGATATTACAACCACAGGCCACTGCAACCCTCCAGGGAAAGAGGGTTAGGGTTCATCTAGTGGTTGGGTAGGGGAGGTTCAGGGTAACCAGAAAGAGGTTCAGGGAAATTGAATGGATGGGTAGGGGGATATTAGGGAAACATGCTCCTTGGCTCCAGATACAATGACTCCGCCCTTGCACACTCAAATTCCACAATCATATTGTGTGCCCACAATAATTGGGGGCCTTTGTGCTGGAGTCCCTAACCAGCAAACACTAGGACAGCTGTGTGCTGCTCAGACCTGTGTTATGGTCATACTCTGCCCAACCCTGCAGAACTTGTGCTTAGCCCTGGCATCCATCCCACATTACATCATGTAAGACAGTGTCCCTGCTTTTACTCCATACAGAGAAAACAGATTCCCCACATTACCCCATGCAAGGATAAACACAGTATACAAATACACTTAGCTTCATTTTCTGCGTGAGTCCCAGGTTCTCCTGGCCTTTTCGTGTTGCTGGGCTAATGCGCCATCACTTGACTCCGTTAGCCGCTGAAATGAGCAAAGTACAAGTCAGTGTGTGAGAGTGTTAGGCTGCACTCCTTTGAACGCTCCCTAAAAGATTAAGGTTGAGACTCAGGCAACCTGTCCTTTGCGGTCACTTTCACCACTTCTAGTGAAATGGAACACCTCCAAAGTACATGTTAGGAGCGGTTAGGCATGTGTATCATGCAAGGGTTAACTTGTGTTGTCCGTTCGCGTCTCCCTGTGTTCGTGACTCTGGGCTGTTAGTAGTTAACGTTCCCCAAAAAGCGCGTCTCCCTTCAGTGAGGAGAAATCAGATGTGCGTAATGCAGGATGAAGCAGTCAGAATTGCGAGCAGTGCTGACCAGGCACGGCTTGTGCAAGCACATTCATGCGAGCGTGGCTGTGGGCGTGGTGATCTCCTTCCCAGCAGGCCCGTGCTGCACACGGCCTGCTGGGAAATGTATTCTAAGTCTAAGTTGTGTTGTACAGTTCGCCAGATGGCTTCTAGCTATTTCTTTTTCTCCCCTGCTGCTGGGACCTCTGGTATGTTTCCTTGAGGTACTGGTTGAAAACATGGATGGTAACCATATGTGCTGTAGAACCGTGTACTCTTAGTAGATCTATGGATTGCATTGTTGTAAGCCAGTTCCGCTAACCTGGTGACATCTGCCCAATCGTTCTCTTTACCTTGGGTTAGACATCGCAGATATTGCTCCAGGGTTTGGTTTAATCGCTCAGTTTGTCCATCGGTCTCTGGCTGATAACTGGTCGATAGTCATATATCAATGCCTACCAATTTGCAGAACGCTTACCAAAACCGCAAAGTGAATTGAGGACCTCGGTCTGAGATGCTACAATAAGGTAATGCCATGCAGTCAAACCACATGCTGCAAAAACAAGTCTGCCAACGTGCCGGCCGAAGGAGGGCCTTTGCAGGGTATGAAGTGTGCCATTTTGGTAAGATAGTCTACCACAACCAAGATAGCAGTGAATCCTTGACTCTGGGGTTGCTCGATGATTAGATCTAGCGAGATTTTGTGCCACAGTGTTGGAGGTGTCGGAAGTGGTTGTAATAGACCCGCTGGTTTTCTGTGTTCAGTTTTGTTCCTTAAGCAAGTCTTGCAAATGAAAATGTATTGTTGAATGTCCTTTTGTAAACATAGCCACCAGAAGTAGCGCTTGAGCAGTTCCATTGTCTTGACTGTTCTGGGATGGCACACGAATGGTGAGTCGTGACACCACTTGATTGCCTGTTGATGGAGTGGTAAAGTGAGCAGGTATAATGCTGACTGGTAATCCATCTCTTACCATTTGATCCTTGTTCTGAGTCACCCATCGGACCAATTCTTGTGCTGACATGGCTTTCCTGATGTTCTCAAAGACGGCATCCACCACCACACTCCCCACGATGCGTTTTGGGTTTACCATGGGCTTGGGTTCTTCTGCTGCTTCCAGTTCAGACTGGTCAGGGTTTGGTTCAGGGTACCAAGAGAGTATGTCCGCCTTCTGGTTTTTCACGCCTGGGTGATAAATTGCAACAAAATCTGAAAATTGCATGGCCCATCTCAGCTGTCTGGGGCTGAGAGCCTTGGCTGACTTTAGATGTTGTAGATTGCGGTGGTCTGTATAAATCGTAATACTGTGTCGGGCTCCCATGAGGTAGTGATGCCACTCATCAAATGCTGCCTTGATAGCCAATAGTTCCTGTGTGCTATCAGGTAGTTTTGTTCAGCAGGTAACAGCATACGGGAGTAGTAGGCGACCGGGTGTAGCTGTCCATTGTCGTCACTCTGGGACAGGATGGCTGCAATAGCATAGCTAGAGGCATCAGTCTCAACAATGTAGGGCTTGGCTGGGTCTGGATGTTGCAGGACGGGGGCGGTCACAAATGCCTTTTTCAGCACCAGAAAGCCAGCTTCGCCCTTTGCATCCCATTGAAACAGTACCCCTTTTAATAACAGCCATGTGATTGATTGTACTCTCTTAGCGAAGCCGTCTATAAAACGGCAGTAAAAGTTGGCAAATCCTAGTGTGGTTTGGATGACTTTTACTGTGCCTGGGGAGGGCCAGTCTATGATGGCTTGCACTTTTTTCCTGTCCATTGTAACCCCCTGGGGTGATAGAAGGAATCCTAGGATCTCTACGGTGGTTTGGTGAAATTCACATTTTTCTAGTTTTGTATATAGTTGGTGTTCCCACAGCCTCTGCAACACCGCTTTTACATGGCCCCTGTGTTCTTCTAGATTTTGTGAGTAGATCAAGGTATCATCGATGTATACAACAGTAAACACATCCAAATAGCCGATCAATACCTCATCTAGGAAGTGCTGGAATGCTGCTGGGGCGTTACAAAGCCTGAAGGGCAAGACCTGGTATTTATACAGGCCGAACTTAGTCCGGATTGCTGTCTTCCATTCGTCGGCCTGTCTCACACACACTAGGTGAGATGCCCCGCATAGATCAAGCTTTGTGTAGATCGTTGACCCACACATCTGGTCCAACAACACGGGAATCAACGGCAATGGGTAGTGGTTTTTTACAGTAATTCGGTTGATTGCCCTGTAATCAATGCAGGTCCTCAAATCCCCCGTCTTCTTAGGTACAAAAAACAAGGGGGAGGAGACAGGGGGCGTTGAATGCCGGATAAAGCCATTTGCCAAATTGGTCTCAATGTATTCCTTCAAGTGTTTGTTTTCTGCTTCTGTGAGTGCATATATCCGGCTGCAAGGTCGTACTGTGCCTGCCTCCAGGTCAATCCGGCAGTCAAATGATCAATGCAGGGATAGGGTCTCGGCTGCCACCTTGCTAAAGACATCCTGATACTCTTCGTATTCCCCGGGCAGGTCTACTCCCTCCGACAAAGTGGGGAATGCTTTCCAGTATGCCGCAGCTTGCATGACAATAGGCTGAGTCAAAGTGTAGTACACCCATGGCCCAATCCACGGTTGGATTGTGGAGCCTCAACCATGTTAAGCCCAGGATGAATCCGAATTGCGGTGCAGCTATTACATTGAAGTTGATGGTTTCCTGATGTGCTTTTCCGCATTTTAAATGCAGGGGCTGTGTTTGCTGTGCGATGGGTCCCGAGACCAACGGTGAGCTTTCCACAGATTTGACTTTCTCTGACTGCACCTTGTTGTTCAGTGGAAGACCTAGCCTTGGAGCTGCTTGTCCATCCACAAAGTTACCGGTGGCACCTGAGTCCACCATTAGCGACACCGGTATTCGCTTCCCTTGCCGACTCAGATGGCCTGCAAGCATAACATGATTTTCCTGGTTGTGGCGAATATTCGCCAGCATTCTTGGGGTGTCTTTAGCTCCGCTCACCCTTGCCACCCTCACAGGCGAGCTGTCGTGTTTCCCGAAGGCCATCCTTTAGCTGGTTTCTTAGTACACTCTCTCGCAAAGTGGCCGGTTTTACCACAGTAGAGGCATAACTTGTCCCTCCTTCTCCTCCTTGGTCAATGGTCCTCGAATGGTCCCGATCTGCATTAGTTCTTCGGTTCCTTTTTCCGGTGCTCTGGTGGTCTTTTGCTGGTCTAGTCTTACTATTGGCTTGTTCTCCCATCTGCGTCAATCCTGACGTTGCTCGTTCTTCTACTGGTCTAACCTAAGCGCGAGGTCAATCATCTTAGAGCAGGTATCAGGTTGTGGGTTGACCTGCACTACCAGATCCTTTAGATCCTCCCTCAGACCTTGGTAGAACAGGGCCATCCTCTTTTCTTGGGGCCAGTCGGTTTCCATGGCTAGCCGGTTAAAAGCAGTGACGTAGGAAACCAAGTCCTTACTTTCTTGCCTGAGTGTTAACAGTTCACTGTTCTTGATCAGAGTCACTGCCCTGCGGTTGAATATCTTACCAAACTCTTCGAGGAACTTGTCCCAGCTATACAGCAAGACGTTATCATTGCAGACCAAAGGTGGGGCCCACAAAGCTGCGTCCCCCATAAGGTAGGAAATCGCAAACCATGTACGGGCCTGACCTGTCCGGAAGATCGCAGGCTTCATCAAAAAGTGCAATTGGCACTCCATGATGAACTAATTAAAGTTCTGTGTATCCCCATGGTACCTCTCCGGGGCTGCGAGGGGCAGAGGTGGCTTTGTGGAGACTTGCACTGGTGCGGCGAGGGTGGTCTGGGTAAGGGCATTGCCTGGGCCTGATTATGAATTGTTAGGGTGTGCACTTGGCCAGCCAGGTTCTGGTAGTCCTGCCTGGGTGCTGCCAACTCCTGGAGAAGGGTCACCACATCCGCCATGGTTGTGCTGCCTAGGCGCCTGAAGAATACGTGGGCCCGCAATTCTGTTAGATCTTCTGTTCTCTTGATTGGCACAGAGGCAGCACAAACACCTGCCTCCCCGTTGGGTCTTGGCACCTGGGATATTAAAACCACAGGCCACCGCAAACATCCAGGGAAAGAGGGTTAGGGTCCGTTGAGTGGTTGGGTAGGGGAGGTTCAGAGTAACTGGAAAGAGGTTCAGGGAAATTGAACAGATGGGTAGGGAGACATTAGGGAAACATGCTCCTTAACTCCAGATACAATGACTCCGCCCTTGCACACTCATATTCCACAATCATACTGTGTGCCCACAATAATTGGGGGCCTTCGTGCTGCAGCCCCTAACTAGCAAACGCTAGGACAGCTGTGTGCTGCTCAGACTTGTGTTATGGTCATACACTGCCCAACCCTGCAGAACTTGTGCTTATCCCTGACATCTATCCTACATTACATCATGTAAGACAGTGTCCCTGCATTTACTCAATGCAGAGAAAACGGATTCCCCACATTACCCCATGCTAGGATAGAAATAGCATACAAATACACTTAGCTTCATTTTTTGTGTGAGTCCCAGGTTCTTCTGGCCTTTTCGTGTTGCTGGCCAATGCGCCGTCACTTGGCTCCATTAGCCGCTGAAAAGAGCAAAGTACAAGTCAGTACATGTGAGCGTTAGGCTGTGAATGCTCCATAAAGAGTTAAGGTTGAGTCTCAGGCAATTTCACCACTTCTAGTGAAACGGAACACCCCCAAAGTACTTGCTAGGAGCGGTTAGACATGCATATTATGTAAGGGTTAACATGCGTTGTCCGTTCGCGTCTCCCCGTGTTTGTGATTCTGGGCGGTTAGCAATTAACATTCCCCCAAAAGTGCATCTCCCTTCAGAGAGGAGAAATCAGTTGCACGTAATGCAGGATGAAGCTGCTACTTATATGTAGTTGTACGCGGGGACTGGGGTGTGGATGCAGGCGTGCAGATGCCCCACGTAGGCGTGCCTCCTGGAGCTCGCGGATTACACGTTTTCACTCTGCAGCAGTCAGAATTGTGAGCAGTGCTCACCGGGAGCGGCTTGCGCATGCGTATTCATGCAGGCGTGGCTGTGGGTGTGGCAATCTCCTTCCCAGCAGGCTCGCGCTGCACACGGCCTGCTGGGAAACATAGTTTCCAGACTGTTCTCCATCCCTGGGCCTTGGTCATGCAAAAGGGATGGAGAACACGCCTGAAAAACCTGGTTGGGTGCTTCAAGGCCTCACCAACTCCCACAGCAGCCACCACGGGGCTACTACCCACCCCACTGCCCCTACATCTGCCCTAGCCCTGACAAGTACAATGCCATCTATTTAACATTTTCAATTGTATCAGTTGAAACCTTAAGTTGAGGGAAAAATCTAATTTCAGCGTACACATTGCCCTCCACATGTCATCCCTTATGTCGATGTTCAAATCTCGGGCCCATTTCTCATGCAGTTTGGATGCCCCTGTCAGAATATTTTCTAGTAGCATTTTGTTGAACATTGACAACATCTTTGTACAACTGCCTGCACTAGTAATCAAGGCAAGGCATCTATTAGTGCTGGGCTCATCTGGGAATGACCACCACCATTGCTGGAATGCTGCTTGCAGCCTATACTACTGTAATCTTAATATAGGTGCGGCACGAGCACCCCCAAAGATCATTGCCATCCACATATGGCCGGTCCTTATCCATGTCATTAAGTGGAATTACGTGCATCTGGGTCCAGGCTCTAATAATTCCTGGATCAAGCATGGGACGGAGGGCTAATCATCGCCATATGGGGAAGTTTGAGCATTATGGACGTTTGCCATGCAACCGTTGGTATACTTTCCTCTAGGTCAAGGCCACCGGGTCAGACAGGCAGTCATTAGAGATGGTCAGGGATAGCAGAGCTGACCAAATATCACCTTAACCTAGTGCTTGACGTTCAAGTGTCAAATAAGGATAAAGTGAGTCATGGCAAATACCGGTAGGGCGCATATCGGGCCTTCACCACAACACAGTATAGTCTGAATTTCGGAGCCGAGAACCCTACATTCTCATAGGATTCGTTAAGAGCTACCCATTTCATTTAAACTGCCCCGGAGTGCCAAATTAACTTTAAAATTCCAGCATCAAGTGCCTTGAAAAAAGTCTCCCTGGCCATATTGGTATATTTTGGAACACATATACAAATGTTGGGAGTGTTATCATTTTCAGTAAAGAGATTTTCCCCACTATCGTAATTGATAGCCACCCCTATCTATCAAGCTTAGTAGTTAGGAGTCCTAGGTAGGTGCCATAATTATCACTACAAAGTGATTCCCAAGATCTAGATATCTTCACCCCTAAGTGCGTTATATTGGTTGGAGCCCATGCAAATTCCCCCACATTTGGTAGTCAAGACGTTATATCAGTGAAGGGAAACAGGTCTGATTTGGCTTTGTTAATATGCAATCCTGAATATACCCCCAATTTAGTGACATTGCGCATTATTGGTTCCAAGTTCTCCTGCGGGTCCTTAACAAACAAAAATATTTCCTCAGCATAGCGAGATATGACATCTGGGGGTGCCATTAATCCTGATTCCTTTGCTGTAAGTGGTTCGATAGTGATGGCAAATAGGCATAGTGACAACAGGCAACCTTGTCTGGTGCCCCTCTCTATTGGTATTGGGTTCGATATTTCCCCATTAGTGAATACCCTCACCACTGGAGATGTATACAATAAGCATATGTACCCTATAAATCTTGAGTCAAATCCACATTGTTCAAGTACTGCATATAGATAATGACATGATATAGAGTCAAAAGCCAGACATCTAAAATGGCTGCAACTGTCAGTACGGCGGGCCAATTACAGCCATAACATTGAGCAATCTGCAGAGGTTTAGTGCAGTGGAACGGCCTTCAATAAATCCTGGCTGTTCGCAGTGGATTATATACTGCATAAAAGGCATTAGCCTCTTAGCCAAGAACCTGGTGACAATTTTCTCATCTACATTGATTAGCGAAAGAGGATGGTAGGAACTGCAGACTTCTGTGGGTTTACCAGGTTTCAGGAAAACTATAATAATAGCCTCACACCATGACAGTGAAAGCACCTGCTTGTCTGGTGATCTTCTCACATTTGCAACAGGTATTTACCAATTTTGTGTTTATATTGTTTATAAAACTCAGCATTAAGCCTGTCTGATCCGGGGTCTTTCCCCTGATGGTATGTAATCAATTACACTCAATATTTCTTCCAGGGAATTTGGCTAATCAAGCTGAGTATGGGTATCTAGAGAAATTTGAATCAGGGGCAATTTGTCGACGAAGTCTGTGCACATGAGTCGCTTTGTGCATAGTTTGGAGTCGAAGGTCTCAAACATTTATCTATTTGCTAGTATAAACTGCCAGGCCCTCCTCATTCTGCACATGAGAAATATCTTGCCCTCCCCTGTTTTGCTTTACCAGCCAAGCTCAAGTCCTCCCCGGCCTTTCTCCTTCCCCATTCTGCTAGGCCATCACCTGGATTCCCAAGAATGTCACCTCTCTGTCAATGCTAGATTGAACATCCCCAAGTGTATCTTTAATTTTACCCACCTGTGCTGTGGTCAGGTTAGTGGGTTATTCCATCTCTGCCAGGCAGAATCACCTGCAGTACCCTTTGGGAACACATTAATATAAATTGTGGGGGCTAAACTGTAAATTTACAGGGATTGCCCTTATTTAATTAATTGTTTAACACAAATAGGTAGGGCAATGACCATCTGTATTGTGGTTTTAGTGAAAGAAACCAAACTCAAGTCTGTTTTCCCACCCCAGGCAATCCACCGGTTTGTTAACTTAAAAACCACCGTGGTTGAGGGCACATTTATTTTTATTTTTATTTTTACAGGAGAGTAAGATGCTAGCTGTGGGTTTTAGCACCCACAGTGACAAGGCTGTGATGGGAGGACAGGAAAGCATAGAATTGAATTCTGGATTGGCCCTTCCTTGTATACCTCATCTGTCCCTATGTAGCGCTGCTGTGCCGCCTACAAAAAGGGACAGGATAAGAAGAAACACTATCAACTTCTAAATGTTTGAAAAAACTTTCAGCCTTGTATCAAAGGTGCCCTCCAACCACTCTCTTCCTCTATGTGTGTGCATAGGAAGAGACAAATACAAGAAAATAAAAATAAAAATAAAAACGGTTTGTTTGTACTGAGGTGCACAGACATCCACCGGGTTATATATCAATTTATTGTCCCAGGGACTGTGTGTGAACAACAGACACCAAATTCTAAAACATGTGGCAAAAATGCTACAGTTCCGGATATGAATCCTCCGAACTGTGTCTCTCAAACCACGTTAAGAGCAAAAGACCAAAAAACACAATCCACTTTACCTTATCCTAGTTTCACTGTTGTTCTGGCAAGTGGATAGTAATACAAATTGCTCATTTATAGAAGATAGATTAGTGTCTATAAGTTGTAGCAATTGCTGTCTACCGGTTCCAGCGGCACTTTTTTTATTATGGCCACTTTCTTCAGGACAGTCTTTGTATATTACCAACATGCAGGTAAGTAATTGATTAGTATACCAACACGTTGATTTTCTGGTAAGGAAAGCGGGTATTTAATAGTTTACCACCTGGATATAGAGGGACGCTTGACCTATTTGTCTCCTCATTTTACGGGCGTTTAGTATCCCCAAATCTCATGTAGCTGAAAACAGCTTCAGAATCCAGGTCCGGACTGTTTTACGGGAGTTATCTTGGCCCCTGCTCGATCCGGATCTCAGGGAACACTACATGCAATTAGGACTGCAAGTGTAAGCACAATTTCACCTTTGGTGCAAGCCTTTACTACACAGTAAAGTGGTAGCGATGGCGGAGCAGCCGGACTTATCTCAAGAGTTTAAGTGAGCAGTGGAACAAGTTACACAAAGGACCAACTAATACAGTGATTCAAGTAAACACTTACTCAAGGTTTCTTGGTAAAAGAACATACATTTATTTACCCAGTCAGTTCGAAAACATTACATTAGCATAAGCAGCTCAATATCACACCCTAATACACCACAAAAATCCAACCGGTAAGTAATTGAACAAATTTAGCTCCAAAATGAAGTGGGAGCAAAATGGAACTTCAGATACTTAGAAAAGGAGGGAAAAGACAACGTTATAAGAATAGACAGCCCAAATACATTCATAGGCAGGGCAAAGGGTTTCAGTTAAATACAACCAGCAATTCTTCTCAACAGGCCTGGGCCAAAGTCAATGGTTCAGAGTATTTTGTATAGCATGGCACAGTTCTGGTATATAACGGTTAAGTCTTTGCCATGGATTTGGCTAGGTGAAAAGTTTGACAAATGTTTAGGCTAGGACAAGCCTTCGTAGTTGAGGGAAGTGTCTCACACTCCCTCGATGGCCGAAAAGATTTCAGGACCGCGTTTGCACAGTACCTTGTCAATGAAGAAAGCTGTAGCTGAGGCAGTTGTTCCTGGCAGTTCGAGCAGATCTCGCTGTTCCTGAGCTTCAGTCGTGGGGACAAGAAGGAGGACATCGGGAGGTTCCTGCACTGCCCAGGGATGCCCAGGGATGAGGCCAAAAGCTGTAGCAAGACGTCGGTTTTAAGGTGTGAGTGCCTTAAAGTCCACAAGCTGGTTTCCTTCCCTCTGGCTATCCGGTTTCCAAAAGAATGCTGCTGAAAATTATACCAGAATAGGACGGTGTCCAGGTGGCTTGCGAGTTGGTTGTTCCCACCAAACTCAAGAAGTTAACCTTGAAGAGCTTCTCTGTCGTCGCAGTTTCAGGCAATTCGGACCTGCAGCAGGGCTTCACCGGTCATCCAGGAGTTGCAGCAGTCCTCTTCCTTTCTCTCCTCTTCGGTTCTTTTGTTCCAGTGGTCAACTCTCCTTTCCAAGTCCCAGAGACCTGCTTTTAAACAGTTTTCCCCCATTAATTCCAGCCTGGCTGTCATTCACACAGCAGGGTGGCTGTCCTTGCCAGACAGCCAGCTAGCCAATCACGCCAGAGTGCATTCAGGTCTCCTAGGAGACTAAGCACAGGGAGTTTTGGGCACCTCCCTCGGGAGGATAGCTCAGCGGCAATGTGCTCGCCTTGTAAGCAAGACAACACGGAGCAGCACAGGTTCGATCCACGGATCCGCGCTTAGAAACCTCTGGGTATTAAGGGCGTTATAAAAACCTATCATATCAAATAACCTATCATATCCTGTCCACCCCAGACACCCTGACGCCAGAGGAGGGCTTCAGCACTGAAGCCCGCCAAAGGCCAACTAACAAAGGGACCAACCCTGGTGTGGCGCGCAGAGACAAACACAAGAAGGACTTTTCCTAAAAGAAATGGTGAAAAAATATGACCAGAGTCTGTTTTTACAGATAGGTCTTGGGCACCATATTGAAAAACTTGGCTGACCCGATTTTTAGCTACCGTTGTTAGCGGTTGGCAAAAATCACGGTAGTTGATCTAAACCACTGCCACCAGCCATTTTATATAGGAAAAGGTCACATTTTACTGTTACATGAGTGTTTTGACTCAGGAGAAGCTAAGCAACCCCTCCAGCACTCTATAGGAAGATAGTGTGTGCTGGGTGAGTGAAATATAAAAAGACTAGTAAAGCCAATTTAACTTTACAGGCTCTGGGAGACAGTAGTCAGTCCCAGAGAAGGTATTTAAACCTTGGGGAGTCTGAAAGACACCCCCGTGTCGTGTCACTGCACTGAAGGTGCTGTGTGACACACAGAAAAAGATGATGCCACTGGAGTTGTTTTAAAACTCCATAACCAGAGAACACAAAAGTAAAACACACACAAAATACATGGAAGAGTGGGAAAAAAGGCCCACACTCTTCCCAGGTAAAAAAATCAATTCCTAGTCTCAAAAGGTAAGGGACATTAGCACATTTGGAGAATTCTCCCTAACAATCTCCAGCCTCCGTAGTTCCTCTTCACTGTTGCAGATATGGTGTCCAGTCAAAGGGTCGAATTCAAAAGGGTTGAATATAATACATTTGACTCAAAAGGACTGGAAAAAAAATGATTGAATGCCTTTTTTTTAAATGTAATTTTTTGTTTGGCCTTGGTATAGGTTAAATTTGTGGTTTTTGCCCAAAAAAAGGGGCTTGGGGGGTGTGCCCCCCCCCAAAAAAAGTGCATTAGATTTTTTTTTTCTCAGTCCTTTTGATTCGAAACAATTTAATTTCGAAACTTTGTATTCGATCCTTTCACCCTAAACCTGGAGATATCTCTCCTAATAGATTACCAGCATCTTCAACCGTGCCCACATTAGGTGGAAAAAAAGCTTAATGTGATCATGTAAATTGGAACAAAAGACAACATCTTGTAGCATCATGGGCTTAAACCGTCAATACATGTAGCTATTAGAACAGTGTGCAGGTTCTAGAGCAATCCCTACAGAGGAATGATCATAACATGCCCTGGGGAGAATTTATTTGTATGATATGTTTCTCATCAGGGCAGGAGATGCAAGCCACATGTCAAGCCTGGATGCTGAATCATGGACAGTAGAGTAGAATTTATATTCTGTTTTTCCGGGGTGGTGTGCCACTTTAGCCAACCCTCCAACCTTCACTGTCATACAGTCCATGCCCGGTGTCTAATATCATATTGAAATCACGCCTTAGCCAAGGTCGGCACATTTGCGAAGGTGTGGCAGAACTCTATAATGCAAACATAAAATAGCGGGTCATCAATGTTTCGGCCATAGGTATTGATAAGCAGAATCTCCCTTTTTTCGATCTTGCCTTAGACTTCAATGTACCACCCATTAGGATCAGACAGTGTTTGTACATTCTGAACCCTAAGCGACTTGTGAACAGCTGTCAATACACCTCTATATAGCGTAGAATTAGTAGAATAATACACATGATGCCCCCAAGCCCGAGCAAAGTGGTGATTATCACTGGTGGGATGCACATACAGTTCCCATGCCCGCCCAAATGATTCAGGTTTAGGAAGATCTATCAGCGCACAAAAAAGTGAATGTGCACGGCTGAAGGGGATGAAACTCACAAAGTGGGAATGATAAATAGAGTTGTTTGTAGTAGTTATGTAACTTGTAGATAGGCCCATGGATAGGGCATGGGTGACATTGTGTAACAGTAGTGAAAATGTAGTGTATAATAATGATGATGTAGATTCTGGGCCGGATGCGAGAAATAACTAAGCACCACCGTGTTGGAAGTGAGGCCTAGCATTTTGCATTCCTTGTTGGTAAGTGTAGCAGCACAGGGTGATGACGAGTCAGTGGAGCTGAGAAACATGGCCTTCATGCTGAACAGATAACAGTTTAATTTTGTCGAGCTGTAGGTCTAGGTCTTTTCTTAGAGGAGTGTTTGTATTGTCTGGTTGTCCGGTGTTCCTGCCTTGCAGCACTCACAGCCGTGTGTGTCTCCTGCAGGAAGATAACCTTAACATTGTGTCACTCAATATATGCCAATAGTTTAAGTGCTTTAAAAGGGTTAGCCAGCCCCCTAATATTTCAGCTCATACAAGTAATCAGCATCATCCTGGAATACTCAAACAAATAAAACAGACCCTAGTATCCCAAAAACATTATTGTATGCATCCCAACAATTCCCTCATGTGCATAATAAACATCAACAACTGTCATATGTTGTTTTATAACATTTTTGTAATGTTCAAACCTAGGGGTATTACAACATTTGTAGGGGATAAACATGGTTACACAATGAGAACAGTAATTGCAGAGGCAACAGATCAATGGTAACTTGGTGGTAGTAGTTAGCAGTAAAGGGTGACATTATTCAAATTTGTTGAAGAGCCAGGTTTTAACCAACTTCTTGAAAGTAGCGTGGGAAGACTCATCTCTGATATGTGGGGGTAGAGTGTTCAAGAGTGTGGGGACAGTGACAGCAAAGCTAACACCACTCGCTCTGGAGTTTTGTAATCATTGTGTGGCGAGAGAGATACTGTTGGCAGAGCAGAACCAGGGCAAAGTTTTCAGGTTAATGCAGGCTTTAATGGGTAGCCAGTGGACTACACATCTAGCCGCAGAAATGTGTTTGGAGCGACGCAGACCCAGCGCAGCATGGCAACATTTATTTTGGAGGAGCTGAAGCTTGGCTAAGTTGGTAGCTCGGTGCCCATGAGGAGCCCATTACAATAGTCAAGTTTTCTAAGGAATAATAGCTCTTGCCAGCGTGGGACAATTGGTTGGAGAAATGAATTGTCTACTCAGGGAGATGAGTTGCAGTATAGGCTGTGGAGGAATCCAAGGCATTGATGTGCCTAGTCATGTTCTACATCCAAGTAGACCCCCAATGTTTTGAATTGTTTGACAACTGGGATGATAGAGCCATCAATGGTAAAGGAGGAGTAGGATTCACCTAGTTAAAAGAGTTGACAAGGAGACCCCACAATGTTTTGGATAGTGCATTAGTTCTTATTGATGATGCTGGTATCCTCTGTGTGGCAGCCAGTGAGGGGGATGAGAATCTGAGTATCATCTGCAAAGTTAGTGTAAGGGATATCAAGCAAGTCGAGGATGTCAAATAGTGGTTTAGTGTAGGTATTGTATAGAGTGGACAACAGAGAAGAGCCTTGAGAGACACCCAAGGAAACAGAGATGGGGTCGGCAGAAGAATTACCAATATATATTCTAGAGGTACGTTCAGCAAGGAAGGATTTTATCCAGGAAATGGCTTAAGTAGAGAATAGAAAGTGTGATTCAAGGTGTTGGCACAGGGTGTCGTGGTCAACTAGATCAAATGCTGCAGACAAATCAAGGAAGAGGAGGACGGCAAGATTGCCGGAATCCCTGCTTTCGTCTAGTTGCATTTTAGGATCAAGTATGGCAGTTTCAGTATTGTGTTTTGGTCGGACCTCAAATTGTCTGGCTCCTAGTAGTTGCTGGGATTAAAGCAAGTGTTGGATTTGAGACTAAGTAATGTGATCAAGAGTTTTTAGACATAAAGGAACTTCGGTCATGGGTCTGTAATTGGTGGGTAATTCAGGATCTGGAGAAGGTTTTTTAAGCAGTGGTGAGATCCATGTCGCTTTGAGAGTATTGGGTACACAACTAGACCTGAAAGAGGCAGTGACAAACTGGGCAACAGTGTGGGAGCTCAAAACTTGACAATTTGAGTTGGGCAGACATTACCCTTGCAATTAGTGGGTTTGAGTGATTGGATGGTCTCCAGGAAAATCTCTTTAGAGAATTGGGAGAAGAATGGTTTAGCGCTATGTGCTTGAGTTACTCTAATGGTGGTAAGGTACTTTGGGGGGACATTTGGTCACACATTGGGTTTTGTTGGTGTTAATTCTGTTTCGTAATAGGTCTGTTTTGTTGGTGAGGGCATCCTGTATGGTGGTACACCATTCTTTGTCGGGCCTGGTGTAGGAAGTGGAGTTAATAGGGTTTTATAATTATTTTAGGATGGAAAACAGTTCCTTAGACTCAGAGCTAGCATTGGTGATTCTGGCGTTATATGAGTTTGCTTTTTGGGAGATGACTGCTTCTTTTTATGTTTCAGTAGCCTTAACCATATTCAGGCAATTGGTTTGGGAGGGGTGTTGTTTGTGGAGGTGCTCTAGGGCTCTCTTATTCGTACGTAGTGCAACAAGCTCATCAGAGAACCAGGGGTTGGCAGTTTTGTGGGGTTTTGGTATTTTAGGTTTGAGGAGTGCATGTTAGTCCATGTTGTGGTAAAGGTTACCTAATTCGTCTGGGCTTTTGTTCAGCAGTGCCATGGGGGTGAGAGTAGAGGAGGGAGAAGGCATGAGCAACTCATGCGTACCTTTGTCAGTATTACCGACCAGGATAGGTTAAGGAGGGCGGGGGATGAGTTAGGAGTAGAATTGGAGAGAGGCCAAATTCTATAAGGAAGTGGTCTGACCAGGCGGCTGGGGCGATAGTAGAGATTTTAATGTTGATGTTAGTGGTGAGGATCCAGCCTAGTATTCGTCCTTGTGCATGTTTCTCCCCTTAAAACCCCCAAAAGTCCCTCAACCCACATCACTGCAACTTCAGGGTAGTTTATTAACCCACCCTCCCAACACTCAAACCGTAGCAACTTAGATCTGAGGTTGAGCGTATGCTAGCTAGTGAACCGTCACTTGTTGCACACCACAAACAGGAAGGTTATGCAAGTGTAAATCTACAAGCACTGCCATAACCATTACTGGTTACAGAAGTTAAAAAAGTGTAAAGATTAAAATCTGCCTCTTCAAGCTCTGGGTTTAGGGATGTTGGACTCACTGAATGCCACTGCTTATTCAGCGATAGTGAAGAAATACTTTATTCTTGAATGCAAACTGCAGTTTTACAGGATATAACATCGAGCATGCCACCTTCCTTTCTGGCAAAAGTTTCCTCACTCTTAAAAACATTTTGTACTCCTGCTGCACTGCCATTGTAAAGTCATCATCGATGTGGATCTTGTCAGATCCCAAACATAGCTCCCCCTTCTCTCTGGCTACTCGCAGTACTGTATTTCATAGGCATAATTGGTCTTGGAGCAGCTCCAGGTTTGGGGGCCATCACTAGGTTCCTGTGTGCCCACTCCACAGTGAAGTACAGTGAAAGGTTTGCCATGTCCAATAGTTAGTCAATTGTATTTTTGACACAGAGTTCCATATTGCTCAGAATGTGTTCCTTTGGTACCCACAAAATATGGATCTATTTATCCAGGGCCATGATCCTAACTCTTCACATTTCCTCTGAGTGTCCTGAACCATTTTAGACAGACTGGACAGCTCTCTATTCATAGCGGACAAATCATCCTCAGTGTGCCCAAGCTTGGTTTCAGCCTCCGTAATCATGTCTTGTACTTTTCCAGTTTTGCGCTGATGGCATTGATTTTAGACATTATGCCATTTTTGGCTTAATGGTTTTGGTTGTGAGTTGATATGGAAAAACCTCTCTGCCATTTCGGACAGCATTTTCTGCAGCTCAAAGGGCACTCCCACCCCTGGAGCAACACTGTCATCCCACGCAGATGCGCCTTGGATCCCCGTTCTTGAGGGGGGGGTTTAGTGACGCAATCCATGCCTTCCTGTACTATTGCAGTGCTTTTAGTCATGTTGTTCCTGCAGCAAGGAGGCCCCAGTATCGACACTCACAATGCTGGCGCCCATCCATGTTGGGTCGCAAATAAGATCACAGCCGAGGCTGTCAGCCATAGGTACTTCAGGGGCTATGCCCCCAGACAGTGTTAGTGTTGGGTCACCAGCCTTTCCCCTACCTCCACTGTGTGATGATTCATGTAGGGCCAACTTCCAGGAGTGCCGGTCCATTATCTAAGCTAATGGTTTGACAGACACAGCTCTAAGGAAGCACAGCCATTTTGAGCTCCATGCAACAATGCCCCTCGCATTTTGTTTAATTCTAAGGAGCAGTTAAGTGTCACTTTTGAATGCAGATGTTGAATATATGCATTAGACTCACTTTTTTCTGCATTTAGCAAGTCAACTTTTTCAAATTGGACATTTATGTGTCCTAACGTCTCCTCTTATAAACATTCATACATGTTTACATGATTGTACTTGACCTTAGGTAATTTTAGATGAGTCAAAAATTCATGCAATGTGTTCTGTACAACAAGAGCCTGTTATTTTTTATTTTTTTATTTATTTATTGTATGCTACAGCTTCAAAAAGTGAAACTTTACAAATATCAAAAGTAAACATTCAATAACAGATCAAAAACAGAAAGTGAAAAATGGAAAATAGCAAGAGTAAAACCTCACCAGTGTAATAAAAAAGAAAAATCAAAATCCTACATTCCTATCAACACAATTCATGAAATTCAGTACTAAAGTAGGATTTTGATAGATTATCTTAATTCGTTTATACAGTAGAATTTATACCGATAATCCTATAACAGACAACATTACTAGTCCTTAAATTTCACACTATAATAGCAGATTTTTTTTACAAAATTCCGGATAGTGAGAAGCAATCGGTCAGTAGGAGCAGACAGAAATTTCCACCCCAAAATTTCCCATGTAAAAAAAGATGTTGATTTAAAAAAATAATTCAAACATTTAATTTTGCAATTTTTCTAGGACTGGACATTCAATGATTATATGCTTAATATTCTCGATACTATTCGGGCATAAGCGGCATATCCATAATTCCTTCGCCAATCTATTCCTAGATCAAGGATATCATTGGTTAACAACAAATTTAGTTTCACGCGTAGCCAGCACTCCCTTACTAATTTGGATGGGTATCTTTTCAAGCATTTCTGAATTTGATTGTATTATTTGATATCTCACAGGAAATGAGAAAAGAATCTCAAGTGATTCCCTATTGGCAATGCAGGCATTCTGAAATAATTTCACCCTAACCCTTGAGGGTCTATACTCTAAATCATCCAACACTATACAATTTGCTTCCAGAGTGATTGAAACACCTTGCATCCAAGCATTCAGAGGAGAGCAATTGCCCACCCTGTAGAGAGCATTAAAGGGCACACAGAGGGTGAAAGCTGGAGGAAACAAGATACTTCTAGCTAATAGAATTCTGCGCCAGGGTACCAATGCTTCTACCTAGACAAGGCCCAGGATATGACTTAAGGCCGCCATAGGGGTACCCAATGGAAGTGCCAGCACTTGCTTCCTTGTAAATGCCTGAAGAATGGACCAAAATAGCCCCTCTTCTCGCACCTCTACTCCATAAATCAGTTTAGGGACCAGGACTTGATTGTATATTTTCATAACTGGTAGGAGGGAGAAACAACCATGTTTCTTATCCAAAACACGCAGTTTTGTTGCAGCTGCTATGGCTTCAAGCTTAAGTGACTGATTTGCCAAACCAAGAGATTTTTTTTATTTCAAAATAACACCCAGGTTTTGGAAATTCAGAAAAAAACCTCCAATCAAGAGCTATTAATGAACCATGCCGGCCTGGGCCTGCATCCAAGTGCCTGCATTGGTTTATAGCAAGAATCCTGGATTTAGGGACTTTTATGTCCAGGCCCAAATCACACAAAAAGTCTGTCACAGCTTTTCAGGATCTTTGGAGACCTACCGGGATTCTGTCCATAATAACAAGTTATCCGCATATAGCAGATATTGCATGTTTAGGGTGCCCAATCTAGGGGGGTTAGATACCACATGGGTTAGGATTATACCAATGCCATGAATGTAAAGATTAAATAGAAAGGGGGCCAACACAACCTCCTGCCGTAACCCCTGCTGAACATATATCCAGCCTAATAGAGAACCAGTATGATCCAATTTAACCCTGATTCTAATATCAGTGTGAAGATGTTCAAGTATTTTAACCAGGGGTTCAGGACATTGCCATTCTCATAACATTGCCCACAGCCGAGAGTGGTCTACACAATTGAAAGCTTTGGCTAAATCTAAGAAAGCTAGATAGAGAGTACCTTCCTTCTCTATTGTCTGGTTAGTCAAAATATTGATCAGTAGACAATTCATGGAAGTACTAGTACCCTTGTGGAAGCCTGACAAGTTAAGATCGAATCTTCCAGAGCTTTAGGCCCATCTCTCAAGGGCTGCAGTAGAAACCATGAAAAAATCTTTTAGGAGGCATAAAGGAGGAAGATTGGGTAGTAGTTAGAAGGTTCCAACCTGTCTCCCTTCTCGTAGATCACAACAACTATTACCACCTTCCAAGTATGAGGAAATTCATAGGTGGTTAGGATTTTCTGAAAAAGAACCAAAAGGACCCTTGCCCACAGCTGCGGGGTGATTTCAAAGTAAGATTGGAAAGGCTGTCAGTACCTGGTTCATTGGTTGATTTAGCCTTCGTTTTCGCTGACAAGATACTCCCAATGTCTATATCCAGACACTCGTTAATGGCCCAACATGAACACTGCTGCATTGCATCAATTGCCGTCTGTTGAGGATGGAACAGCATACAATTTTCCAAAATATGATTCCCAAGTTAAGCCGGAGATGGCTGCAACAGTAGGATAGATTACACCCCTCCTCTTATTAGTTTCCAGAAACATGAGGCGTCCTTATTGGCAAGAGCGGATAACATATGCTCAGACTCTCTTTGAAACAATATGTGCCTAAAGACCTCACCCAATTTCTGTAAGCTAACTTTAAACTCCTAATAATAAGAGTTCCTGATACACCTAGCTTCCTCATATGCCTACCCTCTCTTCTAAGTAGTTTCTTCCTCGAGCTCATCATGTTATTATATTTATGGGCAAGAGGCACACTTCTCAAGGACCCTCCAGAATGTTTCACGGAAATGAGACCTCGAAACAGAGGCTGTACATGAGAGCCAAAATTCTGTGGCAGGATTAAAGGGAAAACACCATCAGTCAGATCCTGACCCACAGTAATATTGAAGCTTTTAGATACTTGGAGGCCACGAATTGCCTGATCTCTGGGTCTGACCTCAATTGAAACCAATTTGTGTGTCCCTTAAATATGGAGACAAGGCCCTCTCAGACATAACATCGATTGGGAGTGATCACTGCATGCATTGGCCACCATTTCAAAGTAATCAAAGCTAGAAAATAGAATGCTGGAGCAAAATACTTAGGGTCTCATCACAAGTTTGGCGGTAACCCTTAAATGCAGTGGTAACGCTATTACAGCCGCATTTAAGGGTCTGCCAGATCACGGTTTGGCGGATTTGCCCCCAACTCAGAGCTGGGTGCAAATCTGCTGCAATTCCACTGATTTTCGGCGCTATTACCAACGGCGCTAACACCGCCAGCAGTAATAGTGCCACACATTCCCCATTGGGTCCAATGGGGAATGGGAAATTCCTGAACGGGCCCAATGGGAAATCAGGACTAATCTTCCGCCAAAACCGTGATCTGGTGCTAATAGCCCCAGGGGTTTGGCGGTAAGGCTAATAGCCCTGGCGGTAATACGGCCGGGGTTAGTGCCCAACTCGTGATGAGGCCCATAGTCTAAGGTGGTGCTATTAGGGTCATTAGACCATGTGTAATTAGGGGGCATGTACCCTTTAATACTATCATTTCAAATCTTTAGGTCACATGCATCAAAAACAGACTGAAATTGATGCCCACGAGCTCTAGCTAAGGCAGAATGCAGCCAATCAAATTCACACTCATACCAATAGCTATCCAAGTATTCTGACTTCAAATCTCCCATAATCACACACAGAAAGTTCTTGGTGAGAGTATATAAATGAATAACATTGGATATGGCCCGTAGAAATTAAAGGGTTAAAGTAGATATTATGGACTATTAAGCACCTCCACGAATTTGCTCCAGAATCCCGCCATGTAATTTCAGAGCCCAGGATATATGAACGACCCAGTGACAGGTTTTCAATATTTGACCATGGGGAGACTCTCTAGGCACTGGTGAGCACCCAAACGGGTCTGCGTTTGATACCTCTTCTGGCTGGTTTGTAAACAATTGAAAACCCAACAACATAGGGTATATCCGACAAGAACATTTCCTGCAAACAAATCAAATTGGCTGATTTCCAGATCAGATTGTTATGAAAGAGATGGTTGAAACAACACGCGTTCCATGAAAGGAATCTGATGAAATTAGTTCAATTTGAACCCCTTAGCACACACTTTTGCTCATAGAGAAAAGTTATAATGTGTGACCAGTCGCAGACCGTTTCTCTGAGCGTAAGTGACTTATACCCTTAGCTTTAGGTGCATCCAATGTAGCGTTAATAGACGTTCCTTAGGATTGCCCGTGGACCCACCATCTCTGTCAGCATCTGGTAATTGCAATGATTCTGATCAATCTTTAGACAATTGATAGTCCAGCTTTAGCAGACTTTCTGATTCACAAGTAACCACATTTTTAATCAATAAGGAGTAAAATCCTACTTTAACCATATCCACCTGTCTAAAATGAAGAAAAAAGATTCAGGCAATATCTTTAGATGTTAACAAACACACGGTAGTCATTTCTCTAAATAATGGCAAGATATATTGCCAGTTAAGTGGGCAAAAAAGTCCTTTACCTTAAAAGCTAATTTCAGGGAAAGGTATAATAGGTCATCCCCTAAATGCTCACCGACCTCGGGCAAAGCCTGCACGTGGTCAGTGCCATTTGCCTCTTCTTTCCGGGGTAACCTAAAATTATAAACTTTGCTTGGACCTTTAAGGAAATGCAATTGATTTGATTCCCTAGCTCCATATTTTAATGGCTGAAACGCTTGTCTCCTCCTTTCTTCTAAGGTAAAGAATTTGGAGGAATCTGCCATTATGGTTGTATACGAATTGTTCGTTTTACAACTGTTCGAATTACAATTGACCTTTTCACAATTGACCGAATTGTGAAGGTCAATTGTAACATATATGTGGGGGAAACCCCCCACAACCCCCTACCCAATGCCAAACCACCCCAAAACCCCTATATATATATATATATATATATATATATATATATATATATATATATATATATATATATATACATTCAGTAAAAAAAACTTTGTTAAAGGGACGTTATGGTTAAGTTGCGCTACTAAAAACCTATGAAATTCAGTGAAAAAACTTTGTTAAAGGGACGTTATGGTTCAAAGTAAAACCGAAAAACCCCTGAAATTCGGCAGTTATGGTAAGATAAGCAACCATAACTCGCGCCGCCACCGTGCACTGCTAACACTAACACCCAGGACATCAAAGATTACATCACAAATGTCATTGATGACATCACTGATGACATCACATGTGCATTTACCTGTCATGAAAAGTCTGTACAAGGGATTCTTAGTGTAATGTTAATAAAAAAAGTGTCAAAGATTATTGGAATAAATATCAAGGGGTCTTTCGGCTGTACTTAGAACCATAACCTCCCTTAAACAAACTTTTTTTAATATCACGCAAAAAATATACAAACATGGCGTGCAAAAACCAACTTCTCACAGATGGCTTTACACAGAATGTTGCAAAGTAAGAATTTATGTTCGTTCACAGTGAAGGTCAGCTGCTTCCATTTTTTTCTCGGGCCCCGGAGAGGCTCACGAAGCGGACTATAAGGTTGTATTGTGTTTTGCCCTTGACAGACAGAGATTGTGATGAAAGACTTCTCTTGAAGGAATGTTGCTAAAACGTAAGAGAAGATAAGGATGAAATTTATGAAACGAAACCACTTTTATATATTATATCACTATGCAAAAGATCGTTGGCACACGCTGAGTCGTATTTTGGGACTGCACCACTCGTAGACAATGGAAATTGCAATTGTACTGTAAGTAACCCTTTAGATTATTTTATACCAAATATAATTGCAATAGAGTAGCATTAAAGACCGCTCAAGTTGAACTTGTTCGTTGAAAGTGGCATAATGTTTTCTACCGCGCACTATCACCGCTGAATTGATCCCCTGTTGTTTAGAGGGCTTTGAAAAAGGCAGACGACACAGGGTGGGTTAATATAAATAATTTAACCGGTCTGATCCCCTGTTGTTTAGAGGGCTCTGAAAAAGGCAGACGACACAGGGTGGGTTAATATAAATAATTTAACCGGTCTATAGGCGGTCAAGTGCTCTACTCGCTGTGCCACTTCACTGTAGCCTGTCAAGTGGCACAGCGAGTACAACGCTCGCTTTGACATCCATGCACAGCTTGCTAACGCAAGTTCAAATCCCGGCAAGGCCAAACTCAGCCTTTCATCCTTCCGTGGTTAATAATAAGCACTGCTTAGATACCTCATGGTTCGTAGCGCTATATGAATGGGAAAATATTATTATTTTATTATTAACATACTCCGTTGCACTATCTTCGATAGCAAATAGTTTCATGCCCTAATAAATAAAATGATGATTTTTAATGAAGACCGGCTGGTGAGACTAATTTATGTTTTTTAAAACAGGTATGTGGCCCCATTTTGCCTATGTCACGATTTACAGACTCCAGCGGATGGGGTCTTCAACTGCCAGGTGCAGGTCCAAATATGCAACTTCATGACCCTCACCATTTTATGGGACAATCGCCAAGGACCAATATGCCTTTACGCAGTATTAGCGGCTACAAACAACATACCAACCAATAGGGTGATATAATGGCTCGTTTTTGGAGCAACCTTCCGATTATCAGAGCGACCATTTACTGCTTTTATCATAAACCAACAGCCTATCTACCACAAAGGAACAACGCGTGGCTCCAAATAAACTTTTGCTGATCGACAGCAGAGACAATAGCAAATCGCTGAATATTCACTAAACATTTCATGTGAAATAAATGTACTTTACCAAATGTACAATCCTGCTGTTTACTTTTAAACCACAGTTTCATATTCCGAATTGTGGTGCACTGAGTTGTAAGCTGATCTAACACCCTCTGTACCGCAAAGGAACATCGCGTGCCTCAACATGAACTTTTGCGGATCGACAACAAAGACAAATGCAAATTGCTGAATATTCTCTAAACATTTGATGTCAAATAAATGTACTTTACAAAATTTACAATCTTGCTGTTTGCTTTTAAATCACTGTTTCACATTCCGAATTGTGGCGCGCTGTGTTGTGACATAATATGTGTTGTCTTCCGGGTTCTGTGTAAAGTCACTTAGGACTGGAGAGGACTGGGCGCATTTGATGACGCACCCTGTAACGTCACGGAGAGAGGCGGGAATATGAATGTTTTGATAATATCAGGCTTTGGGGCGGGAGATATGATTTAGTGTCGCAAAAGCAAGTCAGCCAGGTCAATAGCGCCAGTCATAGGATTATCACATAATGTCGGTGCACACCCGCCGGATTTATCGTTTCTTTAGTGGACAAAAAGTCGGTTGACGCCCATAGGAAATTATACTATTAGCGGACAAAAGGAGTGGTCTTAAAACACTTTCACCCTGACAACGAACGATACAAACAACATTCTCAGAACACCCCCATTTTGTGTAATTGTAACCATTTCGGGACACCGCGAGTGTTCTTAGAACACATTCAACTAGACAGATTACAATACGGACAGCATCCTGAGCACACCCCCAGTATGTGTATTTACCAACAATGAAGTACACCGCAAGTGTTCATAGCTCATTTTTACCTTCCTTGCGAACAAAAATGACACATACTCTGTCCTCTAAACACCCCACCATTTAGTTTATTTACAAAATGTCAGAACAGCCGTGTTCTCTGCGGACAAATCAAACGCAACAAAAACGTCTAGCACATAAAAAAAAAAAAACATTGAACCTATCTCATACTCCCCCACCCTCCCCAAACACTCTTACACACCAACACAGGGCACTAAATACAATTTTTTATCCACGTTTCAACGCGCTGTACGCGGTCGACGGCGAATACAAGATGGCGGGCGCCACATAAAATCTGACGCGCTCCACGCCCCTCGCCGTCCAATCAGGGAACACGTCACATGTCCGCGGACATGACGCAAGGCCATGGGCCAATCGGGGTGCTGTCCGCGGAGTGAACAGGGAAGTCCGTCCGCGAAGCGAACACAGATATTACTAATTTTTTTGCCTTACATTTTGGTCATTTTTTAAAAAACTACTGGACGGATTTACACCAAATTTGCAAAAGCATGCTTTCGGGACCAGGCCGCCGCTCCTGCCGCAAATTTGGACCCCCCTATAACTTTTCCCCCCCTGGACGAATCCTCACCAGACTTTGCGAAAAAATTCAGAGTGGGCCATATACTTTTTTTGCAAAGTTTGGTGAGGATTCGTCCAGGGGGAGCGAAGTTATAAGCCACCCAAAAAGTGCTCTTCCTATGGAAACACCAACTTAACCATAACTACATGGCCGCTACCATATATATATATATGGTCAATTGTGAAAAGATCAATTGTGACCCTTTAAATTCGGTCAATTGTTTATTCGAACAATTGTAAATGAACAATTTGGGTAATACCGCCATGGGGAAGTCAGGTAACAAGGAGTAAAAGTAGAGGCCGATGGCTGTAGTCCTGCCAGAATTATAGGCACCACCAGAGAGGATGAAACACATGCCTCTCTCTCATGGCCGGTCGCCACAGCTCTGGCGTGTGCAGTCTTAGCCTGATCAACAGCTGTACTCTTTTCCTCCTTGAACCCAGCTGAATAGGTGGAAAGCAAGCTTATATTGAGGGGGCTAGACACAGTAATTTTAGGGTTAGGCTTAAGAAATTTTGTAATTAATTAATTCCTTGAATTTGTTGGAGCTGCGGCTGCCTTCTGCTTAAACTGTTTTGCCGGTTTAAATTTGCGATCCGGTTTAAAGTTAAGGGTGGATCCTGAAGCCGGGCACTCAGTGACGGACAACTCTGAGGCATTACAGTCTCAAAGAAAGTTTCTGTCTGGGCTTTGATAGAATGAAGGAATTTGAGGGAGATTTTTTTACTTTGTGGAAGTGAACTATTAGTTTTTTTTAGCATTCTTAGACTTTTTTTTCTTTTTAACCCCTATCACTACTGGGGGTAATGGAGAATGTGTGGCATGCTGTGTGGAATGTGACACAGCCTCAGGACATTTAGTCTCAGATTGGAGCAATTTCGTTGATCGCTACTTAACCATATTACCGGCTTCTAACTCTCCGGAACAAATGCCCATTACTAGCGTCAGGGAGGATTTATCATGGAAGAAAGCCAAAAAGTTTTTTAACTCATTGTCATTATTAGGCACTATTATGGACGCTTGACAAGTGATGGTTGATACTGATTTATAATCTGTAGCCGCATATTTAGCTCTAATTGAATTTGTCATGCCCAACATAGTCGCAAAGCCTTCAATAAAGTTAATCTTCTCTAATAGGCCCTTTAATACAACACGAACCTCGCATAATTCAAACTGCGTTATATCATGACCTCTCTCCATTAAGTCCAGGATCCGGTTCAGCACAGGAAAAGAAAAAGTATCAATTAGTTGTGAGTCAGAAGGAAGATGAGTTAGAGAAAAGGATGAAGGCCCCTAATTATTGGAGTGCTTAGGTGACTTGTGGGACTTAGGAGAAGAGCAGTAGGAAAAATCGGGACCAGGTTGATCAAAGAACCTCTGTGCATCTGCTTGGTTCATAGAGCTCAACGAGTGCAAAGGTGAATCCCCATTCCGACAAAAAGGCACTGGTGTGAAGGTCCGTGTTGATCTAAATAACAGCACCCCCTCCTGATTACACTCTGGGCAAGATAGATAGCCTTGCTACAGTAGTCTAGAGTCCCCTAAGGAAAAGCAAACTCTTTTCTGAGGCGATGACAGGTGCCAGAATTGAAACATCAGAGATTAGGTTAGAGTCGGGCATTCCCGTAAATCATCTGGGTCGGCATGGGTGAGGGAGGAAAAACCTTCATTTGGGTTCAGAGCCCCAGTGTGTCCTTCTGCAACCGGAGGGTACAAATATCCCCTATCCTTAGGTGATATGGTAAGTGACGTCTGGAAGCAGGCTGTTAATTGATCCGAAAATGCAGAAGTTGCCGCCACCTCCTGAGCAGCTTCAAACATAGAGGAAGGTGGGCCTGCCTTACTGTCAGTCTCGGATAGCTGCCCGGGCTCAGATGACAGACCCAACAGTTTCCCACTGCGTAAGCCACGCATGGTGGTAGCGAAATTGGAAAGGACGTACATAATCTTTTATTGGATATTTGAAGGATGGAACACAACTTTAACTTTTAAGACTTTAACTAAGTCATTTTAAAATTTAATTCCTGATTTTGTTTCGTAAAGCACCATTTTTTGTAAGGGCTCCACTTATTGGATGGCTCTAGTATCATGTAAGTAGAGATATAAAACTCTTATATACTGCTTATATATTGAACAGTGGAATAAAATAGATCATTTGCTGAATCCCTAAGCGACTCCATCGCATCCATCATAGTCTCCCAACCCGTCTAACCGTATTTTGGGATTTCTCCATTTCGTTTGATATGCCCCTTAATCCAATGACCCTCTCTCTACTGAATGATATGGACACTTGGCAGCTAACACAGCTAATCTCATCCCCGACCCTAACCGCTGGTCTCACCTTAGATGCAATCTTCAGATCCCCTAACTTGTATTGTATTGTATTGTATTGTAGTAGTCATTTATGTAGCACCTTTTCCATTACTATGATCTGAACATGCTTGTGGTGGGGACACCCTCGGGGACCTCAGTGCAGAGTATGGGGGCTTCTCAGAAAAGGCTTAGAATGCATGTGTGCATTTGGCCAAGATCAGGAATTAGATTGGCTGGCTGGGCATAAATAAGTAAGCAACCCAAGAGATCAGGCATGTGGACGGGTGCTGAGGGAGGTCAGGAGAGTCCATGAATGCAAGAGACTCTTTATGTGTCCAGCTAGACTGAATTTTTTCATAGGTTGTCTCTGGATTCAGATGGCACAGATGTGTCGAACTTAATCTGGTGCAAGGAGGCAAACGCATTAGGTGCCCAGCGAGACTGAATTTTTCATAGGCTGTCGCTGCATTCTGGTGCAGGCATGTGGATAACCATGACTGCAGTAGATGTCCACTGAGGTGGTGCATTTATACGTACCTTGTGGCTCAGATAGAGCTTTGTTATTGAAGCCACTGTTTAATCAGGTTGTCTGTGTGAGCGAGTCCGCTAGGTGCATAGCCGGGTTGCCATAATAGGTATTTTAAGCATCATGAATAAGCTATCATAATGCATCTTCTAGGCAAGATAGTCTGGTTGTCCAACTGTCTTCTAGGTTCGATATCGGGGCTACATGCTTATCTTTAATTGCAATTTGCTGACAATCCTCATACATATAACCACAGTAGACAGGCTAACATCAAGGTTCTTCTAGGTGTAATCACATAAGTAAGTGCAGAGAAGAGGCTATCCTAATACCAGGTTCAAGTTAAGGGGGGGATGTTTTAGGGCTTAGATGCTTGTGAGTTTAGGCTGGGAAAAGCAGTTAGGTGGGGGTGGCATTGCTAAAATAAGTCTCCTAAGTGGTCAGGCATGTGGAACGGTGCTGAGGATGCCGGGAGAGTGTGTAATAGCAGTGGGTTCGTTTTACGCCTATTTTACTTGATGACATATCAGTAGTTATATACTGCAGATGGATGATGTGCACTGTGTATTTAGTGGAATGCGGGTGTCCCTAGGTGGGGCCGCCAAAATTAGGTGAACCAAAGATTAACGGTAACGAAGAGAGCTAACAAATCCTGAAGAAGGGGACACCCCGAAACGCGTCGAGAAAACATTTATTATCACTTCCTATGGATATTACATGTGAAAAGGTAATTTTGTAGAAAGTGTGATAAACACATTGTATGCCCTCGAATTATATTATTGAATGTGACTTCAAAATGAATATGTTTATGTTATCATGTTCACAAAGACCAGATGATGAATGAATTGAAATTCATATATATAACAGATAATTTAAAACTAAATTAAAATTGATGGTCTCCATCACTCTGTTTTACACTAACATTGTCGAAAATTGGATTTTCTCAAAAATGTCTCTTTTCTTAAAGAAACTTACTACTACCATTGTGTAAAAATTTCGACTGTCTATACAGTTTAAAAGGGTGTGCAGGGGACGGGAGAGTTCCACACGTTTGTGGACAATCTGTTGGTTTTACATAGGTTAAAACAACCCAGTGTCAAGGTTGTTATTCTCCCCGGCACCCCGCTAATTTTCTACAAATTTTGTAAATATCTTTAATCCAGGTGTGCGCTAGGCAATACAAAAATTGGATTCTTGCCGCCAAAATTAGGGCCAACTTTTGGTAAAGGACGGGAAGAATGGGGTGAACAAAGCAAGTTTGGAGAGGATGGAGCAGTGTCATAAATAGCAAGGTTGTAAAGTGGTCAGATAGTGTGTTGCAGAAAGATTGGGAGTATAGTGAGGGAGGAGTTAAGCAACTCCAAGTCTTGAATTCAGTGATGATTACATAGACGTTTTTTGGGATTTTCAAATTTCGGTCAGGTAGGCCCTATTCAAACTTGTAAAGGAAGTTTTGTTTTGAGGTGTGTGGTTGGTCCTCCAAGTTCACTCTAGGTGATGCTTGAGCGTCTTAAGGGATTTGTGGGAGGGTGTATGCCATTTCAGGTTGGTGCCTGATCTCTGAGAGGAGTGTCTAGTCGGAGTGAGCGGTATTAGGGTGCCAGAGAGCCAAAGAACAAAAAGGTCAAAGTGTGTGTGTCCTTCCTGGAGTGGGAGATATGGAAGTGTGTTGAGAAGTGAATTGGCCAGATGAGGGTTTATGGTGATTTAATTCCAGGGACAGCAAGGGGAGGGGTTAAGGAGGAGTTGTCAGTATAGCGGGGAGAGGGAAGGATGCATGAAGGAGAAGAGTATAGCATAGTGATTCATCCAGAATAGAGCCTGAGGAGGGAAGGAGGAGATTAGGTCAGATGTGCTGAATAATCTATATAGGGTGTGACCTGCAGTGCGAGTTGGGAGGGATATCATCTGTGTCAAGCTGAGAGCTTCCAGGTTGTCAGTAAGAGAATGGGTCATCAAGTTGGTAGGGACATCAAACCAGATGTTGAAGTCTCCTAATATAGTGAGGGATGGGTCCTGGATTAGGGTGCCTGATAGGGAGTCACTGTGGGAGTCAGCAAAGTTCCTGTTATAGTTGGGAGACCTATGTAGGAGTAGGGAGCTGTGGATGAAGGAGGGGTGGAGGAAGATCTTTACAAGTAATGATTCACATTCAGTTTTACAGGGTACGTTCTCAGTCGATACAACTGAGAGGTGTTATTTGTGGAGGATGGCTAGTCCTCCTGCTCTGCTGAACCTATTTTGTATGATCAGGGAGTAGTCAGGGGGAAAGCTTCATGTGTGAAGAGTTTGTAGTCGTCATTGAACCAGGTTTCAGGTTTCTCCTAACACAAGCTATTCCAGCCCCGCCTCCCAAAGCTCACTTGCTACTTGAATTTCAATGGCTTTGGGCACTTCTAATCTAAACTGTTCTAGCACCTCATTGAGCCCCCTTGCTTCTGAATTTTTTAAATTAGACTCTCCTAACAAAGCCTATCTAGCCCATCCAAAGCCCCCACCGGATACTGAAAACCTCTGTGACTTTCATTCCCAAATCTTTAGGCAATCAGAACTTTTGAGGTGAGAAATGGACATTCTGTGGATTCAGGTCTGTGGGTCAATGAGGGGGGTTAGTGAGCGGTTTCTCTCTAAAGGACCAGATGGACTGGGGAATGGCGATGACATGGACAACCAGTTTAGTATATTTTCCATAGGTGACTACGCATTATCACCACTACGTTTGGATCCATTATAGTACATTTACTGCAATAACGAGATGGTACAGACAAGAGGACCTATTCTGGTGGTATTTGTATCTTATCTGAAAAATGTGCATGTAATGTGCATGTTGTCTGCATTTTAACCATTGATGCATGTGTTCTGCAAGCAAGTATGCAGAGCCCTCAACTGTAGACAGTTGCCCAAGGTATTGATAGACTATTTACAATATCCTTGCCCCCTCTCATGCTGGAACCCATAGAATACAACTGAGTCCAATGGAAAATGCGGTCCATCTGTCGCATAGCCACTGACATAGCAGTCTTTCCTTATGCCTTTGCAATATCCGCTGCACAATTTAAAATGCTTCAATTTAATAATCTCTGCTTATCTTTGAATGTCAATGGCTGTTCGCTCACATTGCATTGCTCCTTTTATTCTTATGTGTGCACAGCCCATGATCTTCAGAGGGGCATTTATCCACTGCAGCACTTTTAAGCCATACTAATGGCAGTAGGTGCTATACAAATATCAACTAACATAACATAGTATATATTAAACTTTCATCTTGTTGGCTATACAGGGAACGTGCATATTATTTTTGATCTAATTTGGTAAAGCAATACAATCATCTTTTACAGTGTTTGGCTCATGGAATTTCAGAAATAAATTCATGTTGAAACCAAGCCAAATGTGGTTCTTTATATCCTTTGTTTTTCTATCAACATTCATACATTTACTTTGTTTTTTTAATAAAATATGCACTAACAGCATTCGCACACGTACATGGCTAGTTCAAATTCCACACTATATTAGGCAATGTTTTTATTGTATTAGGGATTGACCCTGGTACTCGTAGTTAATCGTTGTTTTAGCATATGCTTAAAACATATTACCTTGAATTTCTCGATGGCATTGCAATCAAAATATGTGTTCTCTATTTAGTAGAACATTGTGGGGATTCCCTTAAATGTAACACAATTTGTACCTAGATATAGTTATGAACGCAACAGTATATTTTCATAACTTGTGCTTGGTAAACATTCTTCGCTGTACTGTAATGAAAACTAGTGGTTTAGTTTTATAGTTCAGTTTGACATCTTTGTTGTATCCTCTTTATTACAACCTCTCCACCTGCTTAATCACTAGTGCAGCTTCTTTAGGATCATTTTAAAAACATGTATAATTTCTAGAATTAAATCATGAAAATATATGGCATATAATAAGTAGCTTCACTTAATCATGCTGTGTAAGTGCACGTTTGAAAATATAAAATATAGAAAAATGAAAAGTCATTCAATGAAACACTTTGAAGAAATCAAGCATAATATTTTGGAAGAATGCACTAAAACAATCAAAAACAATGATTATATTGTTAGTTTAGCAAACATGAGCATACAGGTTTTAGAGGGGGGCAGCAGCAACTCTTCACATATCCTAGAAAAAACTTCCCCTTTAAATCAGTGCAAAAGGGGCCCCAATCTGTAATTAAATATTGGCCTGTTTTTCTATTTTACGTCTATGAGAGTTATTCTGTTGTTCAACTCCAAAGAAACAATTCACAATATTTTGAATACTTTTCATCATCCCAGCAGTACATTTTTGCAAATAGTGATTTTTAAGTCTAGTAGCATTTCTGCCGGGTGTGTCCCTGTATACATTTCAATAACCACTTTTGGATCACTGTATGATGAGGAGCAAATAATTGTATGCATTCAAATGCACTATTGCAGTGTTTGACTGCAGAACTAAAAATATGATAACCCCTCAAATTGGTTAATTGATGCACATAAAATAGATGTATATTTGGAACATCTGAATTGTACCCTTTCTGCAGCACAACATTTGAATGCACATTTACTTACATGCGCTTTGAGTGAAACAAATTACAGTTGAACTTTTTTCACCTGTGTGTCATGAATAACATTTACTGTATCATCCTTACTAGTATCTAAGATTGGGAGAAGGTTTTGAATAACTGTTTGTTTTCTTCAAATGTATGCACATCCTCACTCTGTGGTGACTGACCAAACAATATCTGTATTTATTTGATATGGTTCCTCTTCATGGCATCTCTTAGTGCAGGGCGCGTTTATCCTCTTCCCTCCTAATATGTCCTGAAGATTTCAATTTGTTAGCTGTCCCACATGGTTCCTTTTGGATTTATTTTTAAAGGTAGTTTGGTTCGATCCTTTAGAGAATTGATAGTATATTTAAACTTTTTTTTTTACTTGCATTGCTTCACAAACGATGTCTTGGCTATATGTTATGTGTTAAGAGTAGTGCTGTTTTATATAGATCGTTCTGGAGTCCGTGGGTAAGTATAGAGTCTTTATTTAGACTTGCTCAGGTTGTGACAATAAGGTCAAATAGGTTACAGGCTTTAAGTATAAATGTCTCCAAGAAGATATCCACCGGTCCACCCTTCAGTAGTAATCTGCCTAACTGACCACCTTGGAATGCACATAAACATTCTCAATCAACATTCCAATTGTGATCACATGCAGTCCTCTATTATGTATGGGCACCTGTATTTTGTATGGGCATAATCTAACACATCTCCCTCCTTACTAACAAAGGCAGACCAATGAATTAAACACACACCTATTCAACCCAATCAACTACAGCCATGCGCATAATGTAGCTTTTCATAACTGCCAAAATATCTAACACGTCCACTTGTCCACAATAAATGTTGTCATCTCACCGGTCAAGTGGCACAGCGAGTAGAGCGCTCGCTTTGCCACCCGTGCAGAGCCTGCTAACGCAGGTTCGAATCCCGGCGGGGCCAAACTCAGCCTTTCATCCTTCCAAGGTCGATAAATGAGCACCACACACTGTGGGTAATAATAAGCAGCGCTTAGCGCTATATAAATGCCAAATTATTATTATTATTATTAAAACAATCCCTCAGTGGCAGGCCATTACCACGGTAACTGGTAAACCGGGAACCAGCCCCCCAACAAAATCCTTACAGTTACACTTGCTCTCTCACTCACTCACCAAATCACAGCACAACACATTAATGGTTTATGAACACACAATAACAAAAAACTTCATGACTCTCTAGCGAGTCACTAACAATAAAGAAGTTGTGTTCTTCCCATTAACAGTTGTTTAAATCCCCATATACATTAACCCACACCAATATTTTCTCAGAGTAACAAGAACAACTAATAAGGCATTAAACATGGATGAATTTTGCGATAAATATAACGGATTCCAGAGTTCAATCCTGCAAAGTTGCTCTAGATTTATACCTGTAAAAATGTAAGTTGGATTTGGATATAAGAGGTGAAACTATTACTGCCAATACATTTTGTTATAACTTCCTGCTTAAGAGATCACGTGTCATCTCTAAATATAGCACACAACCTAAATCAATAAGCAACCTGTGGTATCATGCATTGACACCCTGAACAAATGCCACTTTTAATGGCACCCACATATACCTAGTAGTTCACTCATATGCCAGATACACTCAGTTCAACTATAATGGCTAAATGTCCAACTAATGACACACATATGCATCCATTCATGTATACATACATGACATTTATGCACAACCACTTCTAATGGCTACATGTCCAACTAATGACTTCATGCTACCTCAAACGGCTAAATGCCGCACCAATGGCCTTCAAAATATTTAAGCCACCTCTAATGACTTCATAGTACCTCAAATGGCTAAATGCCATACTAATGGCAACCAAAAATGCTGAAACAACCTCTAAATGCTTCATGATACAGCTCCTAACACTAATTTCTACTAATTGACTCTAAAGAAAACGGCAAAATCCACAAACATTGAAGTTAAGAATATTCCCCCATCTATTTCCTCCCATTAGCATAGCATATGAAGAAATAGAACGCAAACATGGTATAAAACAATTGTAATGAGCGCCACCTAAGAGTCCCAAAACTTTACGCTTGCATTGTCATATGCCGACATCTCTGTAAGAAAATAGGTTAAAATTACGATATCACATAACATAACTTGCTTCTCTCTTAAAGAACCATAAGTGAAATTACAATATGACACTTAAAAACAATCACCGGTGGCTATTGAGCCACTTATGAGGTTCCTTACAATTGCCCAAATTATTATCCAACCAATCAAAATTCATTGGACTGTTGACAAGCTGCCTGCTTGCTGGGTTTTCCACATTAGAACTCTTCCGAGGCAACTCCTTAAAATTTCCGAAAATCTCATCTAACCAGTTGTAAGATCTCAAACCGTCGTCCAGCCGCCTCCCTGCTGGATCTTCCTGATGAAATAACTCACAATCCTCTAAAACGGTGTTGCGACCCAAGTTAATTGGCACAACATGACCAAGACTTGCATAGTTGACCTTGGCTGCAGTACTTTGAGAGACACCATGCTACCCAACATCACTCTCAATACCTTGATTATGTGTCACTGGAATGACTTCCGCTTCAGACCCATCCGGCAATCTCGTAGAAATCACATGTGAAATGCACACTTTCTCAGGAGAACTTACATCCCGATTGTAACCAGCCTCCAGGTTTTCTCAAGTGAAAGATGAATGGTGAGATCCATTGACCATAGAAACAGGAAAAACATCTGAGCTTGAATGCAAACAAGCCTCATCAGCCTTGAAAACAGGAGAAACTTCCATGTTTGGTAGAAAATGAGCCCATCTGTCGTGGACACAAACTGTTTTGTTGCAAAATGAGCTCCACCTGCCATAGACACAATCCGTTTTGTTTTAAAACGAGCCCCATCTGCGGTGGACACCAACTGTTTAGTAGGGTAGTGGATCGTATCATCGGGCCAACAGTCACCGTGATTGCAGTATGACAATGGCTCCTCAAGCTCTGACGCACCACAAGATCTTTGTTGCCTGGATGAATCAGACCTCCTGCATTTACCAACAACGTTTCTGTTAATCTATCATCCACCTCAAATCGCGATACCCACACTTGCCTCACAACTCGCCAAGGACCACATTTCTTCCCATCACAAAGCTGGAACACCAGCGTTTCTGCCACCATTGTCTCAATCACTTTTGAACAGTCCGCTGCACACTCAACCTTTCTGTCAATGGTACAGTTGTCCCCTACGGAAATATCTGTGATTTCGTGGCATGCAGCACTGCTTCTATGATATGGTTCAGTCCTCTGTGATGGGATCACCATCCGGACCCGGTGGATGTCTTCCTGCTGGCCAACTGGACCTGGCCGGGCTCCCGAATCAGCCATCTGCGTTACTGCTATCCTCAATTCAGCGCATTCACAATTTCCATACCAGGTTGTCAAACTGTCTTTCATCTGTAGCCACTTCTCATGACCAATCTCTGTTGCATAGATAACATCCTGAGGTAAGTCTTGATTAGCCATCCTCATCGTCAGTGTTATGTTTTAAGATTAGTGCTGTTTAATATAGATCGTTCTGGAGTCCGTGGGTAAGTATAGAGTCTTTATTTAGACTTGCTCAGGTTGTGACAATAAGGTCAAATAGGTTACAGGCATTAAGTATAAATGTGTCCACGAAGACATCCACCAGTCCACCCTTCAGTAGTAATCTGCCCAACTGACCACCTTGGAATGCAGCTGCTACCTCGCACATAAACATTCTCAATCAACATTCCAATTGTGATCACATGCACTTCTCTATTATGTATGGGCGCCAGTATTTTGTATGGGCATAATCTAACACTATACTGTTTCTTATACCTACAGCTAAGTGGTCAGCAGATTGGGTTGGACTGCTGGTGGCAGTGGTGTGTATGTCGATGGTCAAAGTTGGTGAAATGGTAAAATGCATGGTGGCATTATGATGCTGTATGTGTGTTCAAGGCCTTTGCTGTGTGCAGAATTGATGAAGTAGGCAGAATGTTGTGAAAATCTTGTGGTTAGTGACACAATACTTTGTGAATGGCTGTTTGTAGAGGTGGTGGAGGATGTGGTATGTTTCTGCATTCTGGTAAATGTAACCTGTGTTTGTGATTGAGTGTTTTATGGTGTGGAGGAGTTGAGGTGAAGTGCTGCTACCTACGTGTTGCATGTTTGTGCAAAATGGTAGCTGCCCACATGGTCATTATGTTAACTATTGCCATTTGTTGCTGCGTAGCGCCATGGCGGTGTACAGGTTGGGTAGGAGTGGCGAACATGTGGATTGTCGTAGTTGCTAATATGGAGACATGCATGGTGGCATTACGTTTCCGTGAGTGTGTTCAAGGCCTAGACTATTGGATGCATGGCCGAAGGCCGTAGGCCGTAGGCCATGCATTCAAGAGCCTAGTCCTTGTGGACACGCACGGCAGTAATGCATTTTACAATGTGCATGAGTTAGAGGGTGGTTACATGTAAGGAATGGGTGTGGAGCACATTTAAGCTGTTATAGGCCATGGTTGCAAACAGATTGTGGGTAGGTTGGCAGTGGCACAATACTTTGTGCATGGTAGTGGTGTAAGTGAGAAACCCCCAAAAATACAGTTAAATCTCCTAATGGAGTCAATAATGATGCATCCTAAGAGGGAATGAGACCAAGCCCAAGTGCTTGAGGTAAAGAAAGCTTTATCTAAAATAGGGCAAGCAGAATATACTCTGCTCACGTCGAGAGCGCTCTGCAGAAAACATGTTACAATTCAGTTATATACAAAAAAAAACTTCATCAGCTGTGGGAAGGCCTAGGGAGCACAAAAGTAGTTGGGTTTGGACACTACGAGTGGGCACCTATAGGTGTCATAGGGTCAGAGGTGCTCGATTGGCTTGAAGGCACGTGGTGAGATGACGTGATGTCCCAGGTCAATCAGTCAGCTTGGCTCATCGGGTTGGTATGCCGCATAGATACTTATGTTTCTTTGGATGCCCTGACCATGTGACATTTGCCCTTGTGTCCACACACTCCCATTCATTCACTACCATAATCTGTTTGTCTGGTAACCTCTGAAACCTGTATCATGAATACTTGTAAAAACATAGTTCAAAGGTAGGTTATTTACTACTTGCCATAGATTAAGCTTCATCTGTTGAATACTGCGCTTGACCTGTTTAGACAATTCAGGATATACTGACTAAGGGTTAGAGCTCATGGGGTCATTGTATGGTCCGGGTTGTCAACCTGGTAACAACAAAGGGGATTCTAAATATATGGCTGAAATGACTGGATCGCAAAAGGCACATATCATTATGGGTATACATTTCACTCTGGAGGTTCAGCGATCGAATGTCCAAACATCACTAACTCTTCTGCTGAACCACTTTGACACCATGGTGGCATGGGAGAATCGAGACTTCTTTGCGGTACAGTTCCTTCTTGCACAATGAAACAGGGCTTTTTAGAACACAATTGTACACACAGGCTTTTTACACGTGGCTTGCTGAGTTACACTTAAGTCATAGTAGTTTAAAACTTATTATATTTCCCATTTGGCTCGATATTCTTATTCCAACAAAGAGAAACAGCAGAGTTCATTCAAGAAATCTTATGTCCCATATTAATGCACATCATATGTTCATCGTTAAGGTTTAACATGAGGGTTTTTGATTATAGATACATATATTGTATTGTTCACTCGTATACACATTGGCCCGCATTAGGTTTACATGATCCTGTTTGCAAGAGGTATGATGGCTCTGTCTATGTTAGAGGATAAAATTATCGAAACGAACTTAAGGACCATTATTAGCTGTTGATTCTATCCTAGGGGGCATCATGTTTTTTATGGCCAGGGTCTGTGGGGGTGTTGGGCAGGTTTATAGAGACAGATAGCTTTGCTCTGGCCCCTGCTCAGGGCTGTATCTGGGTCAATGAAGTAAGATGGAATACAGAAGATACAGTGTGGATTTTGTTGCATTCTTGCAGCCCGACATCTCGTGGGAACCGAACAACTGCAGAGATGGCAAAAGGGGGAGGAGGTGGGGAGAGGAACTCGCATGCTGTGGGCGCCTGGCAGAGAGAGCTGTAGGCCAACGTTGAAATCTCATAGTTGTCTTCTTGTTACAAAATGGAGTCTTATCCGCTTCTGTTTTTATACCGTTATGAGGGACGTAACAAAAGGGGGGTCACAGTTCCAGGGGTATTCCTGCACGAGGGCTCTGGGCCGGGGCCCTGGACCCAAAACAGCTGTGACTGGGCCTACCTAGGAAGTGCAGGAATATGAGAGGGGGGTGTTCAAAATATCCCCTCCTTCTACTCATTCCCCTCTTTCGTTACTTAAGTAATGAATACTGTAGCCGTTCCAATCTCTTGCATTCTTCCTCCTCTGCTACTGCCTCATCTCATGCTGGTGTCCCTTTTGTTGGCATCCATGCCCCGCATACTGCTCTGAGGCTATGCCCCCTTCTAGCATATTCATCCGGTGTGCAGCTCATATACATATAAATGCACCCTCCCTCACCTTCCAGGTCCACCCATACTTCCTTGTACCATTGTAATTCTCAGGGTTCCTTTATGGTTGTGTGGTATAGACTGTCCACTATGTGCCCTATGTTGTATACTGCAGTCATTCTATATTTGGGCTCTGAACTATCTCTGGTTTGCACCTCCGCCTCATGTTTTATTTGTGCCACACCATTTGCACGACCCATTGCTACCATCATCATCGCACCATTTGGCACTGCATTTGCGCAGCATCGGAGTCCCAATTGGCACACACAAAAAATGAGAAGCAAAAAGACGATGAATGGTATGAGGAGCTTTACCATCATTCCTAGCCAGGACGGTACCCAGGAAAAAAGATTGTCAAACCAAGAGCTGGGCTGTGCCCCTTCTTCATCCTTCATCCGCTCTCCGAGGTCGTGCACCGCTGCTATCACGTGTGAGAGGAAACCGTTCTCAGAGTCGCAGAAGGTACAAATGTGCAACATGTGCTCCCGATTCATCAGCAAACACCTCCATCGATTGCTGTCAACAAGTCCAGCACATATCTGTTTTGCATCATCATTAATCGCAGGGCTCTGAGCTCCACCTTGATGACATTAAACCCTACTTCAGTGTCGTTGGCCAACTGGATGAGCTCCCATCTTGTAATTTGTAACCATTTGGCATTTGCTCTTGCCTGGATGCTGGGAATGAGGGACACAAAAAATAAAAATGTCTCTACGGAGGTGAACAACCGGAATCGATCTGGTATGTGGGCCAGGAGCTCTGATGATTTGACTGAGATGCAGTTTGAGGATCGTTTTTTCCTTTGGAGCGGATTTTGTACATCTTTCTTGTCTATGGCGTACACGGGACTCGCTTCAGGCAACATTGGGATGGTCCTTTTGGGGCTGCTGCACTTGCGTTTCCGTCATGGATATGGCTTGCTGGGATCACCATCAATGCAGAATGCAGCGTTGCCAGGGAGCATGTCCCTCTCCATGATTGCGGGAAATGCAGGTATGCCATGTTGCCGCAAACCCAATACCTGTCCATCATCGCAGCCGTTCCCTTTTTCATGTCAGGTATTAAGTGCGTTTTGTTGCAGTTTTTGTTGTCGCCCATATCCCTTTTCCCTTCTCCATGAAAATACAGTTCATAGCTAATGTCGTAATGGAGTAGCATGTCTGCTCGTTCTGCAACAGTTCAAATGAAACTGTGTGTGCTTGAAAAGTATTTCTTATACGGCATAGCGTGAAGTGTAGGAGACACTGGGCCTCTGCAAATGGAACTTCTTATGTCAGCAACACCTTGGATGTGCCTGAGGCATGCGGTATTAGTGAGCACACATAACAACTTTCGTTAGTTGTTTGTTTCTCTGTGTTGCTCATGTCTGCATACCATTTGTTCGTCTGGCGGGGGTCTTGGGGATCATCAACTGTGTCTAAGCCAAATTTATAAAGCTCTTCCCACTTTTCTGTTGTGGTTCCCTCTTCTTCCTTCTCAGCCCACCCCTCTCATTTCCTTGGGCCTGCTTGTCACCCTCCTTTTTCTCCCATTGTGTATATATGTTATAGTAAGTGGTGGCCATTTGCTTGTCATCATTACTCCCCTCTCTAGTGGTTGGATCTTTTGGCGTGGCTGTCTCAGAAACTGGCATGGTTGTTGGATAGGGGAGATTCTGTACCCACGTAAGTTCTGAAGGAGTTTGGTTGTTGATTGGGTATACACTGAAATCGGATTTATTCGCATGTGGTGACTTTGGGGTGGCTTGCATCGCTGTGCTAGGTGTAGTGCCTGTGGTGCTATTGTACTCATTTTCATGGTCCCGGTAGGCTCATATTAACCTGGTAGCATCCTAAATTAGATGGGTCCCCTTCTTAATTGTCTCTATAATAAGGGTGAACCGAAATTCGGCTTCGAGTAATTATTCGGCCAAATTCTGGCTGAAATTAGCTATTCGGCATTCGGCGGAATAATTAATTAATTATTACTTGAAGCTGAATGTTATCATAAATCAAATTAACCCTGTACAGAACGCCACCCAGTCGCAGCGGCAGTGCAGCTGTTATTAGAAGTTGTGCAAGTGCCTGACCCGCCCCATAGATTTGTGTGTAAAACATAGGCTACTAGATCATATTTCAGTAGGCTCTCATGGGGTTAATGCATCTGCTGGAGACATCTGCGCATGGCCAGCAGGTCACCCATGAAGCCCAGTGGGTTAGCACACCTGACGTAGTATCTGTGTGCATGGAGAACCGGTAATTTAACACTGCATCACCGGATTAACAGTGCTTTTATTGCTATCCTTTAATATGACAATCTGTATTTTGGAAATTTGAATGCTGGTTCACCCAATTGAAATGAAGTACGAAAATGCCAGAAAATCGAAAATGGAAGTTATCTCATTGCATAGGTGACCTGGTCTTGTCTGCTGTTTTTCTGCATGTCACAGTTCTCAACCTAAGTAAATCATCTCATTGTGTTGATGCACTTACTGCAGAGTGCTTCTCAACGTGCAGGTAAAACCTTAAATACCAGCTTTGACACTATGTTTTTGTAACTTCTGCGATTGATGCTATGAATTGTTTTAAGCTAGAGAAGAGTAACACCACTTCCTGGAAACCGGACATCATGGGGTGTGTGCTATAAGAATGGTCCTCTGTGATTTGGTACTACGACCCACAGGACATGCACATCGCTGCGCTAGGGTGATTCATCGGATGAGGTACCTTACCAGCTATTCCCAATGGCCCCCAAGTCTCCCTGATTGTTTTCGCAAATTATCTGAGAGATAACCTCCCTTCTTTTATCTCACCAGGATTGCTCTAAAAAAGTTACCTTTTCTGCTGATGTCCGTAATATTCATACACTTTACACATTAAGAATTGGAAATGCATTCTGGGGAGCATAGCAATTGGTAAAAATTACTCTGAAGAGTTTACCCGTTCTGAGACGTGGCCTATTGTCGACTATTGATGTTTGGTTTGGGGCACACCATCCTGAAGAGATGGAATGTTGAATGCAACCCATACTACCTACAATTAACAGTGTTGCTGAAATAGGTTGTGGGCCTAGTTCTGCTGCTTTTGCATCCCTTTGGCCCCTCATGGTTGGGGAACAAGCCCATTCAAGCACAGCAGGGTCTGTTCTACTTGGGATGTTCACTTGAATGGCTTTTATTCAGCTAGTGCCTCCCACCCCTTTCTTTTTATGGTCGCCCACTAACACTAATTGCTTTGCTCTGTGATGTGCCAGTGAGTCTGGCTTATGAATTCATCGCAGAGAAGGTCTTTGAGTGACCTGGAGCTATGGAGATAAGTGGCCAGTGATAAAATGCAGATCAGATTGTTAAAGACGCCTTGCTAAGATAAACAAAAGCCGCAAGACATCATTGCTTGCATTAGGACAAGCACTGACCGGGGGGAGGGGCGGACTGGTAAGAGGGGTCAAAGGGCTTGTCTTTCTGAGTATAGCAGCCTCGTTGGGTACAGACATGCCTGCCTTTTTACATTGGTCTTAGTGACAGCTGCTCAATGCAGATCACGGAGGGAGGTCTTCAGGGAGCTCTGTTCCTTATATTATAGGAACAGGCTTCAAACCTGCAACTCCACGTTGCTGTAACTTTATGAAGAACATATCCTCGCTGTAGTGTGCAGTAAAATAAAACCCTCTCCAACATAGGGCACAACAATGTGTTTTTCCAGCTAAATCGAAAGTAAGGTCAAAAGAGACTCGAAAGGTACGAGATGTTTTGCATGAGTTTCTCACAATGGGGCCTGAGGTAACTGACAGATTAAAAAACAAGGCCACTTCCCAGATGCCAGGACCCTTCACTTCACAGCCCCCATTTGATCTTGTCAGCTGGTGGTTCAGACTGAAAAACAAAGCTCTGACATTGCGGCAAAAATTTGTGGGTTAGAGGGGTGTTTGAGGGTGGGTAGCGAGGGGTGCAATCCAGTCGACAAGGCCTCATGGGCTGCCTGTGAAATATACTTGTTTTGTGTTAAATGAAAATTCAACCATACACACAACACCCATTCTATTTATATGCACTATGCATGTCCTTCACTGAAGTCCTGTTAAAACAAGCATTGGCAAAGTCAACAGTTTTGGCTTGTTATGCATATATTGATATATTTCTAGTAGTAAACTACTATTTGGCTCACTATTCGGTTCCCGCCGAATACTTTTGCCAAATATTTGGTATTCGGCCGGATAGTAAATTTACTGTTTGGTACACCCCTACTCTATACTCAGACCCCCCTGGCCAGCATTAATTGAAATGTATGCGTTGACCCAATACAAGAACAGGCCAAACAATGTAGAAAAGAATAACACTGCACACACAAACAACATACACTCAGAAGAATAACTAGGGTAAACATATCTCCTCCTTCTATTTCTTTCTTCACTGTTAGTTGTTGCGGTCGGGGCCTCGTCCATGCCCATTGTAGCTTCTAATAAATGAAATATGAGCATTTGTTAATCATGCATATCACCCTTGAGCTTTAGGGACATCATTATTTTTTCTGTTTTATGTTCTTCGTTTTCCTCTGCCACAGCTCAAGCCTGGAGGAGGGAAACCGAGGGAGGCAAATCCTGTTGATTGAATTTACTGCTGAGGAGAAAAAATCATTATATACATTTGCAATCATAAAATCTGGAAAGAGAGATGAAAGGAGAGATAGAGAGAGAGAGAGAGAGAGAGAGAGAGAGAGAGAGAGAGAGACAGAGAGAGAGAGAAAGAGACAGCATTTCATTCTTATTTCATCTTGTCACCCATACCACTAATGCTTGGCGAAACTATACATTTATCTACACTTCTTTTATCTATACGTTTTATACTCTTGTGTCTTCCCTGACACCTCTTCTGTATATTCCCACAGTTCCCATTTTCTATGCTTGCATACTACGCTCGTCCCTGTTACCTTCGTGATCCATGCAGTCCGTACTCCCATGGGCTCTACGAACATCTGTCAAATGCACCCAGTACTTCAAGCCCTGGACCTTAACTGCGGTAGGTGTGCAGTATATTACTTTGTATGGACCGTGGAACCTTGGCCCCTTCCATCTTCGCACAAAACTCCTCACGTATACCATGTCGCCTGTCATTAACTGGCAGGCTGGGCTATCTGTGGCTGGGGTTACTGTGTCAGTAGCGCTTTCCTGTGTGAAGGGGGTGCTAGTTGTTTGGCTATGGCTCGAGCCGCTCTTGTCAAATTTCTGAGGTACTCATGAAATTCTTCTCCTAGAACTGTGGTGCTTTGGTGTGCGTCTGATTGCCTGTGTAAGGGACAGTGGGCTGTGTGCATCCTCCTTCCTGTCACAATCTCGTGGGGTGACAGGTGGTGGTCCTTGCTTGGTGGTTTCTCATCTCAAAAAGTGTCAGGGGTAAACTGTACACCTAGTTCTTTAGAAGGGTGTGACACAGTTTTGACAATCTACTCTTGAGCAATCCATTCATTTTCTCCACAATTCCATTCGATTGCGGATGATAAATCGTACAGAGCTTGTGGGTTATCCCTAGCATCGCAGTGATATTCTTAAACATGTCATTCACAAAGTGTGTTCCGTTGTCCGAACATATGACATCACAGATACCCCAGCGAGGTAACACCTCTCTACCTAAGACTTTGGTGGCATGCCATGCATCTGGGTGAGCACAAGGGCCAGCTTCCACCCACTGGGAGAAGGGGCATATAACAACAAACAAATATCGAGCCCCATTACAACGCTCTCCCATATCTGCATAATCTATATGCAGTTCTCTGAAGGGCCCTTTGGGTTTTGGTAATGTTCCTCTGAGGGTACGTAATGTCATGCCAGAGTTGTACTTTTGGCAGGTGATGCAGTCTATTATTAGCTTTGCCATGTGTTCTTGAACTCCGGGGACAAACCAATTTTCCTGTATGTCTGCAATGATGTGCTGCTTTGAATTGTGAGCTGGTAAGTGTAACTGCTTAAATGCAACCTCTAATAATTTTGCTGGCATTACTACCTTTCCAGTGTTATTCTGTCTCCATAGTAGGTCAGTAGATGACTGGCTGCGCCCCCTTTTTACCCACATCTCCTTTTCTTCACTGGTAATGAGTTAAACCCGTCTGGTTGCGCATCCTCCACTACCTTCTGTAGTATGTACTTACCTGTTAGGGATTTTGGCAAGTAGGAGGCATCTTTCGCGGCAGCGTCTGCTGATGCATTTCCTAATGAGATGACGTCATCACCTCACGAATGAGTTTGTCATTTCATGACTGCTACAAGTGTAGGTTCCTTCAATGCATCGCTTAATTCTCCTAGTAGTGCTGCGTGCTGTTCTGGAGACCCGTCTGCCCTTCGGAACCCTCTTCTCCCCATCTTGCTAACCCCCCATGTACTGTGGTTGCCATGTAGGCCGAGTCTGTATAGATGGTTACTATGCACCCCTTTGCTGTGTGCAATGCTTCTATGAGTGCTACCAGTTCTGCTGCTTGGGCGGAAAAATGTGGCGGTAATCTTTTTTGCACAATTACTTCAAATTCCCCATCCTCCACCCGTATTACAACTCCTCCTACGTGCTTTTCTCCCGTCTCACAATCTATAGAGGATGACCCATCCACAAAGTATATTTTTCATTCTGAGAGTGCGTTTTCGTGTGCTTTGCGCGTATCATCATCCTCTCCTGTGTATGTAGCACAATCGTGCTGTTGCATGTATTCTTCTATGCATGCTTATGTGATTAATGTGGCTGGGTTAACACTTATGCACCGCACAATATGAATATTTGCACTAAAGATAATCAATTCATATGCTGTGGCTCTTTGAGTGGTTAGTGTGATTTTTGATCTTTCAAGAATGGCAAACGGGGAGTGTCCATGTACAGTGTGACAGAACATCCCATCACATTCGTAGAGCTTATTTCTATCACAATGGCAGCGGCTGCGAGAGCCTGTTCGCATGCAAAGTGCCCTTGCATGACTGCATCTAGTGTTCCGCTGTAGACTGCTAGGGGCTTGTGACCCAAGGATGTCTTTTGTGTCAGTACAGCTGTCATGAGTGTGTCATTACAGTGTGAGAACAAATAAAACTCCTGCTCATAGTTGGGGGTCACAAGAACTGGGGCAGTGGATATCAGTTCTTTGAGATTGTTAAAAGTGGTGTGTATTTCCTGTGTCCGTTGTAAATTTGTGTTTTCCCGCTGTGCTTCCTTGAGCATCTGCAAAAGGGGCTTTGTGTATGCTGCATAATCCAGTATCCATGCACGGCAGTAATTACACATGCCGAGAAGCTTTTGCATCTCTTTTACTGTATTGGGTTCTTTTACTGCTTTTATAACTGCTGCTCTGTCAGGTATGATTCTTTTTTCATCTTTGGATATCAATTGACCTACGTATAGCACCTCAGTCAAGCAGTATTGCAGCTTATGTCCGTTTACCTTGTACCCTTTCTGCGCAAGGTGTGTTAGCAGAGTGATAGAGTCTCTTCTGCACTTGTTTTCATCCCTACCTCAGACTGACAAATCGTCTACGTATTGAATTATGGGACTCGTTGTGTGTATATTTCCAAGGTTCATGCAATATCCTGTTAAAAATACTGGGGCTTTCACAGTAGCCTTGTGGCAATCTACAGTGCTCATATTTCTTCCCCCCTAGCGTGAATACCGTCAGGTACCATGAACCTTGATCAAGTGGAATTGAGAAGAAGGTGTTTTTTAAGTCCACTACTGTGAAATGAGTGGCCTCTTTTGGGATATTACATAAGATCGAGGCAGGATTCGGGACAAGAGGGAACTCCTTCTGTACTACGTCATTGAGAGGGTGTAGGTCCTGGATCATCCTCCACACCCCTCCCTTAGCTTTCTTGATTGGGTAAATGCAAGTTTTGTAGGGCGAGTTAGATGGCACTATTATTCCTTATGTCACTAGTGCATCAATTGTGTCTTTTATCCCTTCCTCAGCTTCTCTAGACAGGGGATATTGTTTTACCCGAGGTAAGATGGCCCCAGGTTTAAGCTTAATTTTCACTGGGGTCACTTCGTGCAGTAACCCTACATCATGTGGGCCTGTGGTCCACAGCTGCTGTGGTATTTGGGACATATCTTCCTCAAGGTATGCTGGTGGAGCTTTAATCTGCTATGAGGGGTAATCGTACTTCTCTTCTTTGGATCATAACACCACAGGGGACCACAATTTCCATCACAACTTCCACTTCATCTTCTGTGTCATAAAAGAATTCCTCATCTGTCAGCTCCTGCAGGGCTGTATTGGCATTGATGCACAGCTCTGTTCTCCACTGGCATCCCTGCATATCCATTGCTATTACTGTTATTCTTTGAGATGACACTTGTACTGCATATATGTCTAGGGATACTATGGATCCTGGCTATTCTGGGTCCAGTGATTGGGCGGAAAACGAATTCCAAAGACACCCTCCATTTTTCACTTTTCAGTTCGGGCACTACCCTCGCAAGAATTCTCAACCCTTGCTCGAACATGTCTGGGTTCACAGGTATACCACGTGTTTGAGGGAAATGTGCTTGTGTGTGTACCAGTAAAATAGGGCAAGCAGAATCTACTCTGCACACGCCGAGAGCGCTCTGCAGAAAACATATTACAATTCAGTTATATACAAAAAAAAGTCATCAGCCGTGGGAAGGCCTAGGGGGCACAAAAGTAGTTGGGATTGGACACTAAGAGTGGACACCTATAGGTGTCATAGGGTCGGAGGTGCTCGATTGGCTTGAAGGCACATGGTGAGATGATGTGATGTCCCAGGTCAATCGGTCAGCTGGGCTCATCGGGTTGGTATGCCGCGTAGATACTTATTTTTATTTGGATGCCCTGACCATGAGACATTTGCCCTTGTGACCATGAGACATTTGCCCTTGTGTCCACACACTCCCATTCATTCACTACCATAATTTGTTTGTCTGGTAACCTCCGAAACCTGTATCTTGAATACAGGTAAAAACATAGTTCAAAGGTAGGTTATTTACTACTTGCCATAGATTAAGCTTCATCTGTTGAATACTGCGCTTGACATGTTTAGACAATTCAGGATACACTGACTAAGGGGTAGAGCTCATGGGGTCATTGTATGCTCCGGGTTGTCAACCTGGTAACAACAAAGGGGATTCTAAATATATGGCTGAAATGACTGGATCGCAAAAGGCACATATCACTATGGGTATACATTTCACTCTGGAGGTTCAGTGATCGAATGTCCAAACATCATTAACTCTTCTGCTGACCTACTTTGATACCATGGTGGCATGGGAGAATCGAGACTTCTTTGCGGTACAGTTCCTTGTTGCACAATGAAACAGGGCTTTTTAGAACACAATTGTACATACAGGCTTTTTACACATGGCTTGCTGAGTTACACTTAAGTAATACTAGTTTAAAACATACTATATTTCCCATTTGGCTCGATATTATTATTACAACAAAGAGAAACAGCAGAGTTCATTCAAGAAATCTTATGTCCCGTATTAATGCACATCATACGTTCATTGTTAAGGTTTAACATGAGGGTTTCTGATTATACATACATATATTGTATTGTTCACTCGTATACACATTGGCCCGCATTAAGTTTACATGATCCTGTTTGCAAGAGGTATGTAGGCTCTGTCTATGTTAGAGGATAAAATGATCAAAACGAACTTAAGGACCATTATTAGCTGTTGATTCTATCCTAGGGGGCATCATGTTTTTATGGCCAGGGTCTGTGGGGGTGTTGGGCAGGTTTATAGAGACAGATAGCTTAGCTCTGGCCCCTGCTAAGGGCTGTATCTGGGTCAATGAAGTAAGATGGAAGACAGAAGATACAGTGTGGATTTTGTTGCATTTTCGCAGCCCGTCTTCTCATGGGAATCGATCAAATGCAGAGACGGTAAAAGGGGGAGGAGGTGGGGAGGAACTCGCTTGCTGTGCGCACCTGGCTGAGAGAGCTGCAGGCCCACGTTGAAATCTCATACTTGTCTTATTATTGCAAAATGGAATTGGTGCTTTACAAAATGGAGATTTATCTGCTTCTGGTTTTATACAGTTATGAGGGGTGTAACAAAAGGGGGGTCACAGTTCCAGGGGTATTCCCGCACGAGTGCTCCGGTGCCGGGGCCCTCGACCCAAAGCAGCCATGACTGGGCCTACCTAGGAAGTGCAGGAATAGGGGAGGGGGGCTCAAAATATCCCCTCCTTCCACTCAGTGGGTACCCCCATAGTATGTGATTAAAAGTGCACAGGGATGCAGGAGAGAGGGCCTTGTTTGTACATTATGGTAACTTATGCAATTTGTTACTGCATACCTCCATGGCGGTGCTCTATGGTTGGAGATGCTTCATTGAAAAGTCACACTGTGTGGGCACTGGGTGCAATGCATGTATACTGTCAGTATGTTACAGTGTATGGTTGAAGGGCAGCTTATATGTGCTTGGATAGTGTGCTGTTTACACAATTTTGCAGTATGGGCAATGTTCTAAACATGTTGTGTTTACATTGCCAGTGAAACAATCCTTTCTAAGTGGAAGTGGGTAAGACAATAGTATGCCCTGTGCAATTGTGTTACTGCCTGCCCTTAGCGGCCCTGTGCAATTGTGTTACTGCCTGCCCCTAGTGGCCCTGTGCAATTGTGTTACTGCCTGCCCCTAGCGGCCCTGTGCAATTATGTTAACTGCCTGCCCCTAGCAGTGCTATCGCCTGCCTGCCCGTATATCTGCTGTCTACAAATGCAGCCCCTTGGCACATACCCCAAAGTGCCTATGCACCTCCTTTCCTCATCCTCCATCCTCATCATATCCCTCTCCCTTCTGGCCTTCTGCAGCATGCCGCCTGCACACCCAGACCAGCATGCTCACCCATGCCCGACTCCACCATCTGACCTCATACACACCCCACCATCATCTGCATTGCAATCCACTCTCAACCACCGCACAAACCCGATCGTACATCACCCACTCCATCTCAGGCTCCGTACACTAAGAACACGCACCAAACCCCTCCTAGCTCTCAGCAGCACTCCGCCCTCCACACCCCTTAGGAACAACAGACTCAGCTCGCGCACCTACACATCAGTCGCCCAGCTCCACCTCCCTTACCATGCTCAGTACACTAGCACCCATCACGCCGCATCTATCACGCCCCAGCCTCCCACACACAAACTCGCACCGTCCACCTCCAGCACCCCTGATGCCAACGCACGCACTCCACCACCAGATTTAAGATGGCTTCCCACACATAGCACCTAAGCTCTGGAATGCCCTCCCCAACTCACTCAGAGCAGAACCCTCGCTGTACTCCTTCTGCAAATCACTCACAACCACTATATTCAACTAACATCCTCCCTCCTTCGCCTACACCAGCTCGCATACGTCTGATACAAAATGTTCCTGTAATGAAAATTGCTTTGTAACCATCTTCCTTCCATTGTAAGCAGATTTTATCTTGATGTAACAGCGCCATGATGCCCCTGGGCTGACGTGCGCTATAAATAAATGTGAATAAATAAATAAATAAATATGTGGATAAAAGGGTGTAGGGGTGCCGGAGACAGTGTAATGTTTATACATTATGGTAACAGTTGGATGTAATGATGGGTATGTCCATTGCGGTGTCGTGGTTGATTAGGAGTATTGGTGCCGGTGGTGCATATGTGCTTAGTGGTAGTTGGTTAAATGCGGACATGTATTGTTGAATCACGGTTGGGGTAATGTGTGCAAGGAGCAGACCCACTGGAGCAATGCAGGTTTGGCAGTGTATTAGGCACAGGGTGGTGATCTTTGGAGAATGCGCGTGGAGCATGTTGTCGACATGCTACAGCAACACAATTGAGTCTCAAAGCATGTATTGTGCATTCTATGGTTGTGGTGATAGTTGGAACATGCTACAGTATTTGGTGTGCGGCAGGAGATGGTGCAGTGAGAAGTTGTGTAGTGTGGCCACAGTGTGCAGTGTGTACGTAATGCGAGTATGGAAGTGGGTATGGTTGAAGGGCAGTTTATATGTGGTTGGTTACCCTGCTGTGTGCAAAGTTATTGAAGTAGGCCCAATGTTGTGATGGTGGTGTGCATAGGTTGGCAGTGACACAATAGCATGTGAATGGTAGTGCGTAGGAGTGGTGCAGGCCGTGCAATGGTTGTGGCTTCTGCTAAGTTTTACACATTTTCGTGAATGGGTGTTTTATGGTTTGGAGGAGATGGGTAGAACTGATGCTATGTATTTAACATTTGTGCATAATGTAAGGTGCCCACATGATCGCTTGCTTGGATGTGTAGTGTTGCAGTGGGTGTGGAAAGGGTTGCAATGTTGTGTGCATACCTAAAGGTGTGCTGGGGGCGTGTTAGGATGTTTGTGGATGCTGCAATAGTGCCTTCATTAGCAGAAATTTCTGGTGGAGGGGCTTTGCAATCAAACGGAAAGTGTACTGAGAGTGTTTAACGGTAACAAAAGGAGTGGTGTATAGAACTGACAGTGTGCAATGCAGAGGGTTTGTATGTGATTGGTGCATGCATGTTTTGAAATGTGACAGCACCCAATTTGGGGAGAGCTGCAAAAAGTGACCAAGCAAAGGGAAGAAGTATTGTCAGAGCTTTACTGGGCCGTGGCCCTCACTGTAGATGGAAAAGCGTATGTGCAAATCCTCCCATTATGAGCAGGGTGGAAATGGAAATGGAATTGTGGGAAATAGGCAATTAGGAGTTTAGGGCGTGGTTCACAGGAAGGGGCGGTACCATTTTGTAACAATGCTGTGTCGTGAGGGCTTCTCGTCAATGATACCTTTGTGCGCCATCTGCATAGGTGTTGCGTGCAAAGAGGCGTTACTGGTAATTTCGGGTTGGAAGGAGTGGACGCTTTCTGGGCCTGTCTGGGTGACTGCAGTTTTGGCAGGATGGTTCTTCTTTGCAGATATGTGGTGACCGTCACGAACGTGGACTGTCTTGTGGTGCACCATGGAATTGAGCAATTTGGGTTACATGTCGTGTGGACCATAAATCTGTCTACTGATGATGTTGCTGACCGCAGTGATGCATATTTTTCCTACTGCTAAGGTGGTTTTCTCATGCATAACCCCAAGAGCAGTGTGTGTCCATGACAGTGTAATTTGTCCCCAGCCAGTGGTTGGAAGGTGTTTATGCAGACTGCTGGCATGTTCTCCACCCAATATGAGATCATGAGGTCTCAAAATATGCAGTGGTTCCGTAGAAATGGCATTTATTTGAGCCCCATTGCCAATGCCATTTTCTTTCACACTGTGTAAGAAGCATTGACCAGAATGTTGTAAAAATGTGAGGACAGGCAAACAGAAACACATAAAAAGAGAAAATACAAAAACAAATTGTTTGCACGCACGTAAAAAACAAACACGTTATTCATGTACGCTGGAAGACTGAATCCCCTGCCTAGTTTCATATTGTTTACCACCCCCCCATCCCCCCACCTTCACTTTCACGGAAAGGTAGTGGATTGCGCAGTATTTTCAGGATGGCACATGCCACATCCTGGCTGGCTATGTGGATGTATGCGGATGGAGAAATTGTGCATATTTTCATTGAACTTTGTAGTGAACATGCTTTGGAATGGCAAGACAGTTGTACTGTAAATATGTAATGGTACATTTCAAGTGTTGTACAGCAGTGACAGTGTTCGATGATGGCAGCTTTAATGCAATTGGTGGATGCGTGTGTGTCTATTTACCAATAACCTAATGAAGTAGAGCTGCAGAGAAGATAGCGCAAAGGAAAGAAGGACTGTTGCAGTTTTACAGGGGTGCGGCCCATGTGCTATTTTGGGAGGTGCACGTGGCAAAATCTGCCCTTTACACCACCTTGCCCAATTGCCAAGTCAGTGTGGGGATTAGCCATTCAGGTAGTGGTTAACAGGAAGGGGAGGTGACACTGTTGCACATTATACTCTGCGTATTGAGGGTGGCTGACATTGCAAACCGTATTGTGTTGCCTATAGGTAATCCCTTTGTAATAGATCTGCACAACTATGCTCTACAAAGGAACTTTGACAACAATTTTGGTTTGGAAGGAGTGGACGCATTGTGGAACGCTGTGCATGAGTTCCATTTCTTCGATAGCATGAACTTTGCAAACACCTCGCCATGTTTCCAATAGTACATGTTATCGTAATTCATTATGGCGGCATGCATATGGGTTAACTGCCTTGCTTAAATTTGTTCCGTATACTGAGGAGGTTGCTGGATGTCGTGAGGATGCTTTTTCCCCACCACCAAGGTGCTTTTCTCATCTATAATACTGCAAAGAGTATGGCCTACTGCTCATGATGGATGTTGTTCCGAGCCAGACAAAGGAAGGTGTCTCATCCACAGAAGCTGTACACTTTTTTGTCAGCTCATGGAATGTTCTTCTAAAACAATGACCTTATTACTTGTGGAAATGCTGAGTGTTTCCAAGAAAAAGGCATTTTGTTGTTATCGATTGGCAAAGTAGTTTTATTTGCTCATCTACAGGATGCGGTGAAGAGTTTACTGAATTAATGTGGGTAGAAGAAAACACAAAAGCTACTGAAAACAGACAAAAAAGGTGTTTTTGTTGAAGGATCTACACAAAACAAAAAAAAACAGAATCTTTTAAGAGTAGCCCCTCACTACAAACTCCCCCAGCCCTGGTTGCATGTTATTCCCACATGCTCGCACGCAGTATGAAAGTCACATGCAGGAATTTTGAGGGTGGCGGCCACGAAACTGGAACAAGGAACCGGCCTTCGATGTACTTGGGGACCCACACGTGTTACATTCAATGCTCCTCACCATGCTGGCCTATGGTAGTGGGACTGTAGCCATTGTCCTATCATGTGCTGCTCAGGGTGTGCATCAGAGGAAAGCGTGCCAATAGGAAGAAGGACTCTTGCGGCTTCACTGGGGCATGGCCCTGGGATACTTGGAGAAAGGCACATGCCACATTCTGCGTTTGTGAGCATGCTGGCCAATAGACATGGCACTATGCCCTTTGGCCAATCAGGTGGTCAGGGTGTACGCTACAGAAAAGAGCACCAATAGGGAGAAGGAGTCCTCCTGCTTCACCGGAGCACCACCCTGACAGTGATTGGGGAAAGGCATGTGCCACATTTTGCCCCTCTCACCATGTTGGACAATGGAAATGGGACTATGGCCTTTGGCCAATCAGGTGCTTTGGGTGAGCGTCACAGGAAAGGGAGGCATTCACTTTTCCATAACTTTGTGTACTGCGGCTGGCAAACACGGCAAGATGCACCGTTTTCGTTGTGTGTGAATACTTTGTGGAAGACCCGTGCATTCATGCCCTCCAAGAAGACGTGTGTTGCAATTTAGGTTTGGAGGGTGTAGACGTTTTGTGGAATGGTATGGAATTGTGCTGTTTTGGTGGACTGCTTCTAGAATGTTGACGCGTGGCCTCTTCGGCAACTGTACATGTTGTTATCGTGCACTTTGGATGCTTCTTTTTGGGTTACGTGGCTTGTTCCCGTGTGTTCAGTCAACTGAAGATTTTGATGAAAGCAGTGCAGTGCATTTTTCCTACTGCTAAGGTGCTTTTCTCATGTACACTGCCGAGAATCGCGTGGCATTATTCCAATGCTTCCTGTCACCAGCCAGGGGTCAGAAGGGGTCTCATCAACAGAAGCATGTGTGACTTCTTGAGTGCTGCTGGGATGTTCTCCTGAGAGTATGAGAACATTGGTTCCCAATAGATACACCTTTTCAAGGCAAATGGCATGTCTTTGTCAGCCAGCGGCAATGAAATGTTCGTTCACAATCTACAGACTGCACTGAAGACCCTACTGTAAGAATGTGAGCTGAAGTTGAAAACAAACATTCACATATGAAAACCCCGAAAAAGTGTTCCTAGGGAAGCGCCTTTAAAAAAAGAAAAACACAAAAAACCCACAAAAAAACAAAAGTTCTTTTAAGAGCCACCACAACCAACGACGTGCGCTCCCCTGGTAGAAAGTTGTTCCCCCACTCCCGCGTGTGTGCAGCACGAAAAATCACTGAATATCGCAATAGTTGCAGGGCGGCACTTGGTACATATGCCCCTTTTGCAGATGACTCTCATGGAAATGGGTCTGCAGAGGCTAGGTGATTGGGCAATAAAGTTTGTGGGTGTGTTGTGTATGGACTGACCGTGCAACATTGTGTATTTGTTCACAGAAATGCAGAGGGTGCCATTATGGCTGTGTGTTTTACGAGGCATAGCGTGCAGATTTTAGGGTATGCCGACATACATTCAGTAAAAATGAATGCAAAACACTGTGCACTCGCTACTCATTTACTAATCTATGATGTGTTTGTGTAGTGCTATAGACTTGGTACAATGAAGTGCATGATTTTGGTTTGTGTGTGTGATAAGCAATCATAACGATATTATTGTTGTTCATTGTGCAGGGAACATTGCACAGCATGTTACACGAGTTTCAGTGCCGTTTGCGATGAAGGAGGCACTTGCCCAGCTCATGCGTTTCTGTCCGATCTCTTCCATAACTTTCTATCGCAGTATGCAGCGTCATTTTCTATTGGGTCCGTCAATGGAGACAGCACAGTACATTACAAAGAAGTGTATTTGTGCATTTCTTTGTCATTTGCCAATGGCATACTTCGCCCATGGCATTATGACGTTTCACAGCACAAATACTTTTCCCTAGCTACAACGTTCATTTTACTGTGCCAGCTATCTCGATTTCTGCACACGCCATCTAAATTGGCTTGGCGCCTTTCTTGCAAGTAGTGATATTTTCTTGTAGTAAGTGTTGCGCTGTGACTCTCTTGAAAATGCTCTGCAACACGTAAAGAAATCTCTTTATACAGTGCACTCCTTTCTAACTGACTGAACTGCAGTGCTCTCCACAATGCCATGCCTCCCGCCCTGCATGTGTGCATTGGCAATTCCGTTGTTGATCTGTGAAAGGTGTTTTAATTTTTTACCTTTTTTCATTCCCCAGTGCATCTTTATTTATTATCGTGTTCTCACACATGCCACTGAAGGGAAGCCAGGAAAGGTCCGGTAGAGGGGGGGGCAGCACCTGTCTAGATACTATAAGGGACGTGCCAGGAGATGGAATTATTGTGTGGCCCTCACCTATATAGGTGGCACTCATTGTAATGCTCCTGTAACGACTGCTGCAATGCACTTCCAAGTACCTTCCCTGTGCACAGTAGCACATTGCACTGCATGTACAATACAATGGGCCTCATTACGAGTCCGGCGGTACCCAGGTGGTTTTACCGCCTCAGTTACTGCCAGACCCGTATTACCATTCCGCCTCCGTGACTCCTGGAAATACCAAGGCATTACGACCCTGGTGTCCCGGGAATTCCGGAGGCGGAATTCGGTAAATCCATAATCCCATTGAGTCCCATAGGGAAGTGGAAACACCGGCACCATCTCGTGATGGTGCTGGTGTTTCCACGTCCGCCTGAAGGGGGCGATGTTAAACCCGCCAGGTCAGTCCTGGCGGGAACATCACCTCCCACCTGCAGGTCTCGGGATCGGGCGGTCCACAATTAACAGTGGCAGCGGGTTTACCGCCACTGTTAATTCCAGACCGCCTGACCTGTAATGAGGTCCAATGCCCTTTGCCGGCTAAGGGTCTGTAGCGCAGCATATGCTTTGGAAAGGTTGTTTTACAGCTCTGCTGTCCCACAGGAGTGTCCCTCTTGTTGCCCACAGCAGATGTGGCAAATGCTGTACATGAAAGTACCCAACGTCATTCTTCGAAAGGTGGTAGCCGGCCCACTGCTCCTTTGTCCTTTAATTTGAGTTGTTGTCACATTCAGTAAAAACACTTTATACTATGCCATTACTGTCATCGGTACCATTCGGGGATATACATACATTGTGGAATACAAGAATGTTTACAACAACGCCAACCACAGCTTCTTTACGTATACCACAAAGCCATTTATTCTGTGCAACCCATGCACATACAGCGGTTTTTTAACCACCAGTAAGATTGTTTGCGCTTTGCATATTCTGCTGTTTCCTTACTTGCCTTTATGTGCACTAGTAGCTGCATGAGGAAGGTGCACCAGCTTTGCAATTTTGCAGCCTTACTACAAACTGTCCCACTTGCAATTACATGTTTCTTCAACTGTATAACTGGCACGCGACCTGTTCATTCTTTCCGTCACACTGATGAGTGCACACACAATGGGCCTCATTACGAGTCCGGCAGTAACTAAGGCAGTAAAACCGCCTGGTTACCGCCGGACTCGTATTACCATTCCGCCTCCATGATTCCTGGAATTACTGGGGCATTACAACCCCGGTGACCCGGGAATTCCGGAGGCGGAATGGTGTAAATCCCCATTCCCATTGAATCCCATAAGACTCAATGGGAACGGGGATCATGGAAACATGGCACAATCTCGTGATGGTGCCGGTGTTTCCTCGTCCGCCTGCAGGCGGGCGGTGTTAAACCCGCCAGGTCAGACCTGGTGGGATTGACGCCTCCGCCTGCAGGAGTTGTGTTCACCCGGTATGGAAACAACGGTGGCGGCAGGTTTACCGCCACTGTTGTTTCCATACCGGGTCGGTTGTAATGAGGCCCAATGTATCAGTTTCACGGGTCTTGGAAAGGGAAGCAGCAGATAAATCAAAGTAATGCCACATTTAACACGCCCATGTCACAGTGCAGGTTGCTGTTCTTTGTTTACCAGTGGCCTTTATACAGTTTGGAGTACTTTAGCCACACATTGCTAAATTTGCAGAGCCACGCACGAAGTGGACAGCAATACTTTAAATGCGGTAGCCTATTGCATGAATAAGTAAGGCTGACGACACAGGGGGTGTTATCAGCATACACTGCATGACCTATGCATGGGTCTAGGTGTGCAACGTAAACATTTGCGCTTCCACAACTACTTAAAAGTGCATTTGAAGATGCGGACATGCGGCCACTAATGAAGTCCTACAGATATTTGCTGTGTAATTGCTCATATGCCAACCAGGTGAAGTCTACAAATGTTACTAAAAACCTTTTCCATTTACTGAAAAAAGTACATTATAGCAACGTTATGATTAAAGTGCCCTACTAAAAACCCATGAAATTCACTAACAAAATACGTTGTTAAATGGACATTATGATTAAGTTGCACTACTAAAAAACCTGTGAAATTCAATGGAAAAACGTTGTTACAGGAACGTTATGGTTACAGGTAAAACCGAACCCCCCGCGAAATTCGACAGTTATGGTGACCTAAGCAACCGTAACTCGTGCTACCAGTGTGCACTGCAAGGTCTACCATCCACGACATCTAAGATGCCATCACAAATCTCATTCATATATATACACATTCAAGGAGAAAACATTATTTGTAGGGATGTTAAGGTGAGAATTTAACACAACAAAATTCCTGAAATTCAGCTAAAACAACCTTAACTTTGCACCCCCTGTTGTGCAGACTATGAACAGAATGAAGGGTGAGGACCTATGGACAAGACAATGGGTAAGATTACTAGCTGCTCCAACCTGTCCCCTCTCCCACTCCTTTGTGCCCTGGGTCTGCTGAAAGGCGTGGAGATTGGCTCACCTCTTTATTGCGGTTGTGCAACCATGTGTGCAAAGAAGGTACCCGGTCTAGTTCCGTCACTGGCAGGATGTGGTCCAGTCCAGCTGGGTTTCACATGGTGCTCCTTGCAATACAGTCTGTTGAGTGTCCATTGTCCTTATGGCTTAGCTGCGCAGTGTGTGAGGCAGCGCAACATATTGTTCTCTTGTCCTTTTGTATTTCTTGCAGGTGCCATGCTCTGGCTGTTGGAGGCTGATGGATGGGAGAGAGGGCCAAAGAGCCCCCAAATAACGGAGGTGTAGGAAGCGCGCATGAACCTGATGTTGTGATGACTGGAGCACGGAAGGAAGCTGTAGTCTGGTAAGTATTTCATTGAGTGGGGAAAACAGGAGAGCCACCTGGTGAGTATTCCGCTGGGAAAGCAGGAGGTGCGGTAAATGTTACACTGCTGCAGATGACAGCAGAAGAAACGCCAAGCACAGGGTATGGCCAAGGGCAGAGGTCTTCAAACTGTGGGGTGCGCCCCGCAGGGGGGCGCGGCATCATTACAGGGGGGGCGCCAGAGTCCAGCATGAAATGTAAAAAAAAAAACAAAAAAAAAATGTTTTTTTATTTATTTTTTTAGATTGGAGGAAATGGGAAGGGGCAGCTCACATGGTCAGACTGGACCATAAAGCGGTCTTAAGCACCACTGAAAAAATGACCAGCAGTTGCAAATGGATATTCAGTCCTTTAGTCACAGACTGTTTGAATAGTACCCAAGGGGTTGTTTTTTGTTCAAATGTAAACAAATTGTGATATTTAAAGAATATTTATTCAGCAACAATGGTCAAAACTACTAGCTGCATATTGAAGTAACTCCTCACATTGGCCAAAAAAGTGGCCCATTTTGACAGGCCTACACTAGCATTTTTCATTTTTGGGATGGTCATCACCCTATTGCCCTACAGGCCAGTCCAAGCCTGCCGGCTCATCCATAATGGGTGAGGGGGCGTCCATGCACTGGCCACCTCACCCATTATGTAGGAGCCAAGGAGCCATTCCATTGAAACACTGAGCCGTCCCTCAGCTGTTTTTTTCCAGCTGAGGGAGTGCTCCTGGGCTGGCTGAACTATCAAAGGGAAACACTGTTTGCCTTTGACAGTTTATTTCCCCAGCCGCACATGATCACTGAGCCATGCAAGGCTGTGGGTGTTTTGCTTCGCCAGCCTTGCATAGCTCATTGGAAATGCTGGCTGGGGCACTGCATGTATGTATGTGCGAGGGGGTGCTCCTGCGCCTCCTTGCACATACGGGCAGAGCAACCTGGAGCGGGGCATTTTAGCAACCATGCGCAAGCCCCTGCAGAAGGTACGTTTATGGTGATTTATTTTTTATTTAAATGTGTATGGATGTGTGTATGCTTGTGTTATGGGACTGTGGTGGGACCAGGATGGGCGGCAGCACTGGGATAGTGGTGGAAGTAGGGTGGGGAGAGCCCACGGTCTGTACTGGGATTATGTGCAATGATGGCACGCAAAAGTTCATAGCGCTTTCTACATACTGTCCATCTGGCACCTTTCGGGGGGTACGGCCTGCCCAAACTTTGCTCAGGGGGGGGCCCAGGCCAAAAAGGTTTGAAGACCACTGGCCTAGGGTGTGGTTTTATAGACCCGAGCTGCACCCAGTGAGACTAGACCAGTTGGCCTACTGAAGCAATGGGGTTGTCTGGGAGCATATTGAGTTAGGTTGAGCTGATTGCCTGATATTCTGCCATTGCCATAAGGTGCCTGTGCCAGCCAGCAAGTATGGTTGTCCAGTCTTTGCCTTTGGTCCTACGCTTGCCACTGTTACAGCCTAGTGTGTTTGTAGTGCACCCCTCGAGGTCATGACAACTTCAGAGTACAATTCCCAAACCACGTCTCAAGATAAGAAATGTACACTGCAACTTAGCATTTGAAGTTACCTTTCACAGTAAACTGTCAGAATCCACAAATCTCCACAAACAAGCAAAAGAACATTGGCGACCATCATAGCAAAGTTAGCATTCGTCAGGTGCACTGCCTCATAAGACTTGTCACATTTAAAGCCACATTCAGATACTTCCAGTAAACAAGTAAAATGCCCAACATGTTTTTTTATTATAACCTATAATATTCAATAAGCCCCAAAACAATCCTTCTAAAGAAGACTTTATGGAACATGTAGAAACACAGTTAAATAAAAACATCTATTAAAATAATTTGACAAATGACATAACCGCATCTTTAAACCCTGTGACACTGAGAGGACACTCCCATAGACACAGGTACACTTATATTTTTTAAATGCACTGAAAAACACATGCCTTAAGGTGAGACAGATACAAATCTATGCTAAAATATACATAAAATAATATGATCACTGTACCAAAATACCAACAGTTATAACTGCAGTGACAATTAGCGGGTGCATGTCCATGGCTACTAAATCCCACAACAAAGTACGATGTCCAATTGAAGCCAGTAGCTGTGGCTATCCGTAACATTTTTCAAGATTCAAAAAGACATATTAACAAGTTGTGAACATTTTAACAACGCAAAGGTACACATGAGGGAATAGAATCAAAAACATGTGTCCGATTGTGTACTGTAAAATCCATGAAATATCATGATCAATGCACAAGAATTGGTTATGTTGTACCTGAAACTAAGTCGATAGTTGTAGCCATGGCTGCAACTGGCAAAAATACACAATGTTTCATTGGTTTGTTGGTACCCGTGGCTAAAACCCCTCTGACAGGGCGTAACATTTAATTGGCCGCTGTAGTATCCACAGCTATTTTAGAAAAAGGCATCAATGGTATTTTCCTTTTTCGATATACTTAACAAGTTCTCTGGGTAGCTCTTAAAAGAGCCTTTGAGTTATTTTACCAGTATATAACTACATACCCTTCACCTATCTTACAACCAATATAGTGGTACTGAATAAATAAAAAAGAGGGAAAAAGGAGAAGGTAGAGAAAAGGGGAAAAGAGAGAAAGAAAAAAAAGAGAACGTAATGAAAAATACTAAAATTTCATGGAACCCAAGGTCATGAACCATGCGAGTGACATTACTAATTCTTGACAGTTAAAATGATACAGGAATGATTACTTATCTTTGCAAAGGCCAACTTGATTCTGGATGCAAGATTAGGTAAAATCTGCATTCAAGAAGGCATTTTCCTTTGCACTGAATACATCACACTTTCAATATTACATGTACGATGCATCTCCTCCAACCAAATGTTTATTGACAGATAACCAGCAGACTTCCAGTTTCTTAGGATTAACTTCTTCACCCCCATGGCCCCTCTTAAAATCCACGTAGTCTGATGTTGACTCAAGATTAAAATCTTGAAATCAAAGTCCAGATTTTTCTTAAGCACACTGTTCTTCGTGGTGGCAATCTCATCCCAGAAATGTCCCACCTTATGGCATTCCCACAACATATGTTCCATTGTGCCGTGAGTGTGTCCACAGCCCCAACAGCTGTCACACAATGTCAATTTCCATTCCTTCATCCTGACTGGTGTCCAAAATATTCTATTCAAGAGCATGACTTTGCGGGATCTTTCTCCTTCATTCAGGGACATTCTTTTGATATTCCCACACATATCTCTCCATCTATCCAGTGTCATCTCATCTCTCAGGCAACCAGACCAGACCTGTAGGACATTCCCATTGCCTTTTGTAAAACTGTTCAGCAAATTATACCTCTTGGATGTCGAATGATCACTGTCGCCAATATTTTTAATGATGGCTCATAACCCAGATCTATCCAAAGATGGAATGTCAACTGCTCTTCTCAGTTTTCTATACTCTCCATATGTGCAACCAGATAGATCATATTCAAATTCCAGTTCATGAAACGTTTTCCATCTTGACCCTACAAAGAAGTCCCCTACTCTATTGATGCCTGCAGTATACCATGCTGGCCAGAACAAGACTTTATTGTTCACCTTGATATTCGGGTTCATCCAGATAGATGATGTGTCAATTTTGCCAGGGGTTAATTTTGTCACTATCTCATATGATCTCCAATTGGATCAGAGGAAGTTTGTTAAGATGGAACGGCCATCCCTCTCCAATGTTGTGATGGAAAGAAGGGCCCAAGCATCTAAGGGGCCTGCACCCCTAGCCTCCGCCATAGCCCAATCATCTCCCACATCTGTTGAGAATGGCATTACATGACATAAAGAATATGCCTGATGACATTGTTTGAAATTCGGAATGTTCACCCCTCCTCTGTCCCCTCGCAACTGCAATTTCCAAAGTTTCAATCTCAGTGTTTTCTTATTCCATAGAAAGGTCTGTAAGATACTATCCACCCTTCTCCATACATGTTTACTCACAGGAAGGGGGATCATGCTCAAAACATAGTTTAATTTTGGAGCCAACACCAATTTTATTGCATTAACTTTACGGCCAATAGACAGATACAACTCATTCCAGCGGTCTACTTCCGACTTCATCTTCTGAATCACTGTGTCTAAATTCAGATTTATCATGTCCCCCAAATTCACAGTGATCCAAATGCCTAGATATTTCATTCGTGTTGGACACTATCTGAAGCCCAGATCCTTCAATAGCAGATTATTTGTCAAGTGTAAACATAGTAGAGCCTCTGTTTTAGACCAATTGACTTTATAATTAGACACAAGGGTGAATTCTTCGATCAAGTTCATCAATTCTGATATGGAAGAATTGAGATCCTGCACAACCAGCAGCAAATCATCTGCGTAGGGCCATAACTTTTGGCATATCTCATTGTATCTGATCCCCACAATCCTGTAATTTGATCTAATGTCCTCTGCCAAAGGCTCTATTGAGATAACAAACAGTTGAGGAGACAACGGACAACCCTGCCTTGTCCCCCGTTTGTAATGGAAATCTTTCAGATATAACTCCATTTGTGTTGATCTCAGCAGATGGTTTCGTATAGAGCAATTTGACCCAACTCAATAATTCAAGGCCACAATTCATCCTCTCCATAGCATCCAGCAAGAAGCTCCATCTCACATGGTCGAATGCCTTCTCGGCATAAAGAGACAAGGCAACCAAGTCCAATTTAAGCTTCTGACATTCCTCCTGGTTAAGGAGCAACTTTCTCATATTCGAGGCGGAGACTCTGCCTTTAATGAATCCAGCCTGATTTTGGTGAATTATCTTAGAAAGTATTTTCTCCAACCTGTTGGCCAGGATCTTAGAGTATTTTAGAGTTGCAATTTATTAAGCAGATCGGTCTATAGCTACTTGGGTCGAGTTCTGGTCAACCCTGTTAATACAGGAGAGAGATTGTAGCATGCCTTAGAGTCTGAAGCATTAAACCTTTTGACCTACTGTTCATAAACATGTCTCTCATTAGCATCAATACTTTTTCTGGCATCACACAATAGAATTCAATCAGAAGCCCGTCTGGGCCCCAGGCTCAGCTTCCATATTGCATTCTCACCTAATCAAGAGAAATCTCTGATTCCAAGAAATCTCTTACCGTATTTGTCAATTGCTTGATATGTAATGATATGCAAAACTGATTCAACTGATCCAAGTTCATTTGAGATTGATTGCTGTATAAATCCTTGTAAAAGCATTTAAAGACTTTATTAATTTCAATTGGGTCTCTGGTCACGCCCTGCTGGTCTTTAACAGCATCAATAGATCTGTTTGCTTACCTCAACCTTAACCTATGAGCCAGTAACCTACTACACTTCTCCCCCCCTTCATAATATTTACATTTGGACCTAAACATCATGAACTCTGCCCTATCACTTAAAATCTTGTTCAAGTCGTATTTAATTTTCATAATTTTCATATATTTCTCCACATCGTAACTACACATTAGGTCTTTTTCTAAATTTTTAATAGAGACGTTCTTTTTTCAGCTTCTTCATCTCCTTTTTTCTTTCTAATACCAAACAATTTCATTGCCACTCCACACATCACAGATTTAAATGCTTTCCAGACAGAGTAAATCCCCACCTCCTCATTTAGGTTTGTTTCAATATATCCCTCAGCCTCGTCTATCAACATTTCTTTCAAGGCACCGTCTTTGAAAATCATGGTATTTTACCTCCATACCCTTGTCTTATTGAATGCATAGCTGAGAGAGATATCACATTTAATGGGTGTGTTGTCAGAAATAACGATGGTGTCAATTTCACAACTTAATATATTCTGAATTACCACACCAGATGTTAACACGTTGTCTATACAGGAGTAAATGCCGCGGGCGCCCGAAAGAAAGATATATTCCCTCCCAGTGGGATGTTGTAATATCCACAAATTGGATAAACCAAAATCTTTTATTAATAAGTGTAAAGCTTCCCTGTCCTTTTTCCTGCCATCCCTGCCCAGTAGGCTGCTCCTATCTAAAGCTGGTTCAACCACTAGATTGAAATCCCCACATATTATACAATCCTTTTTCCCCACATCCAACAAACATCGACCTAAACCATTAAAAAATACACCACTGTTCATATTGGGAGCGTAAATATTTAAAACTGTGAATTCCAAGTCTTGAATCTGGAGTGTGATTACCAACTAACAACCCTCCTTATCTGTTTTAGAAGTTATAATTTTCCCTCAAACATTTTTTTAACATGGCCGATACCCCTCTTGACTTTGAACAATAAGTTGAGTGTAGCATCTGTCCCTCCTAACACTTCTCAAACTTAATGGCCTCATCACTCGAAAAATGAGTCTCCTGTATAAGTATAATATCTGCCTTAAGATGCTTCAAATGTGTTAGAACCTTCTTTCTCTTAATAGGGTTATTCAACCCATTAACGTTCCAAGACACCACTTGCAAAAAATCTTTTGACAAATTACCATGAACTGCCATAATAGACCTATGGGAACTAAACTCACTAAAACTCAAAAGAAAAATAGAAAATAACGAGACAAATATAAAGGTCCAAAAAGATAAGGCTAACAAAACACCTAAAACTACAAAACCAAACCTAAAAAACATACCACAACACAGAGCTGAGCTGAGAGTGGTACAAGCGATTAAACCTGTAATCCCAGTCCTAACCGAAAGCTACGTCTCCCTATGATCCTTGAAACAATGAACCAACCTATCCATATTATAACCCTCCATTCTGAAAGTATAAACCAGATATCATGGTACACAGTGCAAAAGTATGGTAAAATGTAGATTACTTGTACCCACAAATCAAATGCTCTGGCAATGCCTGCGGGACACATAGATGAATCACTACAGTACAACTTTTTGAACGCATTCAGATTGATGCGTGTGTTTCCTTTACCTGGATCTCAAATCCTGATATGATCGAATGAGATAAAATCCTATGTACCAACCCCCCAATGAATGAAGGAAATTAGAACCCATAACATTAGATGCCACAGGTAAACACTGAAAGTCTGGTACAAACCACACCAAGTGAATACCATTGCCCAAAGTAAAACCCCTTATATATACCATTAAAATCAGCACATGTTATCCGAAACATACGTCATCCCACTGTAATATAACGTGACTTAATTATCCTACCAAACATTGGTTTCTGGTGTAATCAATGTACTATAACGATCGCAGGACTAACAGGAGTACTGATAAGTACGCCCAAGTTTGGTCGGCAAATTCCACAATACAAGTGCACTCAACCCCTCCTAATTAGACTAGGAATTAAGCTTTGTAACCCACTATTACACAGGAAGAGTAAGCTGCTTAACAGATTCATAACATGACCTGCACCAGCCGTTAATAAACAAATAACGGCTACACAGTACATGATATGACCAGGGTGCCAAAAGATCCCACAACCAGTCTGTCAGACTGTAAATTAAAGAATACCACTGAATTTTAAAAAAGACAGGGAGGCTGAACAACAAATGATGGCAAACAAAAAGATTATATGTTGCGAATGGCCCCATAACACACAGTCAATTAAGCAGCACATTCTCAATATGTTCCCATCCAAAAAACATGCATTCCAAACATACATAAGCAAAGCATCATGAGGGATAGCGGACGGGCTTCATTCAAAAAACTTTGCCGGCATGAGTAATACTGTCTCAAACTAAGCATACTTCATGTAATTGTAGCCACATACAAACAGTCTGTATTTGTAGGTGCATACAAACAAAAGCATTATAAGAAATACACCCATTCCACCCAGTGAGGTGCTTAATGCACATTGGCCATCAGCAGTTACCACATTATTGACCCCAATGTTCTCAGCAGAGGTCCATGAACCCGCGAGCGCCGCTGCATTAAACACGACAAGCGCTCAGTGACATAAAACAAAAGAGATAACGTCAATGCGGTGCGGACCTCCGTGACATGATCATATCTCACCTGTTTCATGATCAGCCACACAGCAAACGGAACACTAGCCACACAGAACAGGCAGCATACTTAATAAACAAGTGCCTGACAACAGAGTTCGGTTAATGGAGCACACGCAGCTCAATACGCTGACTACCTGGTACGGCATCTACGTAACATTAGAGGAAAGGAAATACAATTCCCTTGCATTTCCGAACAAAAACAAATCCACTCCTGCCATTTCAAAGAGAAACGCTTAGGCATTCCAAAACGTTGATGAACAGCATTTCAATTGTAAATATGTAACAAATAAAGCATAATATTGTAAATCGAAATAATTAATAATAATTAAAACGAGTCAAGCCAAGTATAGAAAACTATCATGTTAAATATTGCCATGCACACATTAAGCCATTCACACACTAACCCCACTAACTGCACATACATATTCCCCAGCCTTAATCCTAATCTACCCTAACCGCTGGTACTAGATCTTGTGTAACCCAAGATCCACTTTTGAGCTTCTTCAGGATCATCTGTTGTTTTTAAACCAGATGAGAAGTATAGCTTCAAAACTGCAGGTGTGACCAGGGCAGCCTTAATCTCTCTTTCCTTTGCTAACCTTTTCACTTCTTGAAATGATTTCCTCCTTTCCACCATGCCTTTGGGGTAATCTGGAAATATTTGCAGTTTAGATGAATTATAAAACGCCTGACCCTTGTCTCTAGCTGCCTTAAGTACCTTAAGTACCTTTTCTTTAGCACTTGTCTTGTTGAACACCATGATTATTTGCCTCGGTTTAGTATTGACCATTTTTCCTACTCTAAAGGCATAATCCAAGTCACCTGGTAGGAAATACCTTGGCCATATGACTCTGACAAGATTTTGATTAAGGAGCTCTACATTTGCCCATCAGCAGTTACCTCTTCTGGAAGACCCATTAGTCTAAGGTTATGGGTTCTGGATTTCAAATCCAGCATCAAGATCTGAAGCGTCAAGTCCTCCATGTCCTTTCTCATGTCATTATATGTTCTATAGCTCCCTGAAATTTCAGATGAAAAACCTGCTGAGTCTTTCTCTAGCTGCCCAACCCTGTTGTCCAGATTGGCCGCTTTACCATTCAAGTTAACTCTCATTTCCCCAACATCTTGGGAGACCTTTAGCGTTTGTTTTTCAATGAATTTGTATAGCCGTGGTTACACAACACATGACAAACCAGTGGATGTTTCCTTCCCACAGCTGCACGGTATACCAACGGGTAACATCTCAGCACGCAGGGTGGCTTTGGGATAGCTGTGGACATAGACCCCCAGTCGTTGCTACTCCTAGACAGGATCACAAATACAATAATGATGGCCCATTGTATGTAGCTGCGGCTATGGGATTGTGTTCTTTTTAGAAACTGAGAATGGAATATGAATGACAAAAAAGACAGTAATGATAGACCATGCCAAATGTGTTAAAATACCACACTCAGTGTACTCATAAAGTCCTTTAAATGATTACTTATCACATATAAATTCACAAATACAATGAAATAACAACCAAAATCTTTTTCAAGAATAACTCATCACTCAAAACTGCAGCTAGAGTTCATTGACTTTTTTCCTAGCCGCAGTTACAAAATGAAACTTCGGGGGTAAGTAACATAGATTTTTAGTCATATATACGCAATAGATAATTCTTAGAAAGGACTCTTTTGGGTAAAAACAGCATACTTTCTTTGCACATTTAGGCCTAAAGCCACGAGCATGGACCAACAAATCTGCGGCTGTGATCCTCCCCAGTTGCTGCTGCTGTTAACCGCGCCTCCAAAGTTCAACACCCCATTCGGCTATACTTTTGCCACGGTTATTCATCAATGTTTAAAAATAATAAGATCCTTCTGTCTCTAAAAAAATAACACATATTTATTTAAAGAACAAACACTTTAAGAAACACAGTTTAATATACAGTTTTTATGACCCTCATATCTTGTATCACATGTACTATATAAGATACAACATTTGTGCATACAACACTGTTGTTCTGTTTGCACATACTAATCATTGGGTAAAAATATCCAACATGGATTATAAAAAAACATGCAATAATAGAAAGCGTATTAACACTGTCACTACAATACATGAACAACAATACATTAACCGGGTAAGAATAAACAGGAGAAAATATGCTAGGTTGTTGAAATAGAACAGATGAGGTTGGGTAAGTAAACTTGCAAAGCAAAAGAATATAGGGCGGGATAAGTACATTTGGAGACTGGGCTGCTGTGAGTGACTTCAGCTTTACCCTGATTAAAAAAAAACAAGGTACACAAAAAATACTTGCTGAGAGTTGACAATAATACCAGGCGAAGGACCAACACAGCAAAAAAGAGATAAAGAAACTGATGTACACATTCTGTGGGAAGGGAATGTTTTAAAGAGGGGTCCTTCAAACAAGCCGTCACACATTTTGGGAACTCAAAGTTCATTCAACGTCTAGTCTGCATACATTAGAATAAAAACTACTACTACAATAAAAAACAGAGATAAACTGCGGGACAATAAACAAAGGAGGTTATACTGGGTGGTTGCAGGACAGAGGAAAGGGAAGGTTAAGTAAACTTGGAGAACAAGGGATACAAAAAATCAAACATGTAGAAACACTAGTACTAAGACATGGGCCTTCAAATATTTCTAGATTGTCTGCCACATACTGTGTCCAGTTCATTTTGCCTTACATATGATCTTCCCTCTTTCCTTGAAATGTGAGCGGTGATTGTGCAGAATAAACCTCCACACACTAAAGGTGCTGTCACCAACAGCCAGAGTCTTAAAACAGCTGCAGCACTACAGCACTCCATTTGAAGGAACACCATAAATGCTAGGGAGGTCCACAAAGAAGGCTTATCATGAAGTGTTTACAGATGTGATGCTCCCATCTCCAGCACTGCCATTATGTTTGAATATGGATTGGCCTTTCACAGGAGTTAACTGTACAAAATCTGGTGCACGTCCAATGAGATGATAAGAATGATGAAGCTACAAGAAAATTAAAAAATTTAAAAGACTAAAATGAACTTGCAAAACACCATCAATTGTACTATCTCACAGAAAACTCAAAACAGCTAAGAGTACTGAATAGCTGAATGCGCTTTAACATTACAACATATACAATCAAATAAGCCTTGAACCTCACTAACAAGAATACAAAAACAAAATGCCTGCATATAAATGCCATTGATTGATAAAGCTAGTTTTGTTGGTCAAAAGTTAAAAAGCACATACAAAATACTTGTAACACAATCAGAGCAGATAGCAGTGGTTAATAAAACTAACACACACAATCTTGCAAATAAATCATCAAATATGTAAACATTTATTAACACTTTCACAACAGCCACACTCTTGCCATGTGCACAGTGAGAGTTTTGGAATCCAAAGGATGAAACTGCAGAAAATGTTGCCTTTTATGCTTTCCAGAAAAAGATGACTATATACTACTAAAACTACTAAAATGGATGACACATTTTCACCACAACCTATCACAGACAGCTACACAAATAGAAAAGTAACAACAACCAATAGCAAACAATGAAATTCACAGAAATGTTTTCCTCACCCACCATCTTTCATAGCCACAGCTATTAGATGTGACTGCTGATCTTGCTTTGTATCAGCAGCTACGCTTTCATTCTTTTGCAAGCCCAAAATCAAACTAAGCCGGCCTTCATGACTTCAAATGAAATAAGAGAACACCTAAACAGATAATATAACACACACAAACAAAATTCTGTGCTGTATCATACACATAACAATATTATTCCATTGAAAATGTACGGTTTATGGGTGCAGCTATAAATATAACTGCACCTACGGGTACAACCAATAAAATGAAGAGCCTTACACCTACTCATATGCTTTTTTATAGACCAAGTTATAGAAAAGCCCAACATGACCATATGCTGTTAGCAGCGGCTATACTAAAAAAAGAAAACTAAGGATAAAGGAGTGTCCCTAACATGCCTAACATCCCCTTTAGCAATCTAGTTTTGTGTGTGACTATAGAGTCAAAACAAACAAGCAAATCTACTTCTGTATGCATGCTGTAATTTGTTCACAGTGAATGTATGCTCCCTAATGAAAAATAATTGCACACATCTTTAAAAGGTTTCTTACTTATAGAAACTTGACTATTTACAAAATTAATTACTGACATGTTAATTTTCCAACCATCTACACTGTATCTTTGAAACATAATCAATACATGCTTATTAAAAACTAGATTTTTCAGTGTTAATTATAAATTACAACCACAGTTACTGCATTTCATGAAAAATATAAATGTTTCTGATCAGGGATAGGAACATGCACAAATCGTTCAGTGCATGGTGCACGCTATCACTGGTAAAGTCAACTGCCTCAAAGAAAAAAATCCTCTCCAAACAAGAAGCAATGCAATCTAAACTACTACCACCCACAGCCCCCAGTGCTTTACTGACTCACACTTGCACCCCTTTCAACGTCCACCCTGTCTCAGTCACTGAAGTCACCAAGATCATCAATAGTCTAAAACCTTCCCATTGCAAAGGTGACACCTGCCCAGCCCTGATTATCAAAGACTGTGCAGAGACACTTTTTCCAATCATCTCTGCCATCATTAATCCTTCCTTCGCCTCCAATTCAGTGCCAACCTCACTAAGTGTGGGTCCTGCCGAGGCTCATGAAGACCCCCCTCAAACCTTCCATTTCTACAAACTATCACCCCATTACAATAATACCCTACCTCCTGAAGATACTGGATTGCATAGCCTACATTCAGGTTCAACATTACATCAAGGTGAAAAATATCTTGGGTGTCCACCAATCAGGGTTTTAACCAAAGCGCGAAATGGAAACTGCCTTACTTGACCTGGCAATTCAACTCATACAATCAAGGACACTGGCAAACTTGCGCTCCTAATGAGGCTTGACTTCTCTGCAGCATTTGACTTGATAGACCACCAAACTCTTTGCTCCCAACTCACATCTACAGCCAACTTCTCCACATCTTCCACCAACTGGATTAAATTAGTCCTAGCCAACAGATCCACATGAGTATTCATCAACGACTTTTATGCTGCACCCACTCCTGTCACTTGCACAGATCCCCAAGGTTCCTGCCTCTCCCACACTCTCTACAAAATTTACATGAAATCCCTCTTCAACCACTGTGTCCTCCTCAGCATTTCATATACGATCTACACAGACGACACGCAGTTCCTTCTCCTCCTTTCTGGTTCATACACTCAGAACTCAGCTACCATTAACTCTGTGTTGAATTCCTACAAGTCATACAAAACTGGATGGCATATCACCTACTATGCCTCAATGACGATAAAACCGAAATCCTATTGTCAGCTCACACTCCACGCTATGCAACATAGACCCTGCCTACAAGGAGTTTACTATCGACAGAAACTGAATCCCCACCTCTTCTGCAGCCAAAACCCTAGGCATATACCTGGACTCAACCCTTGACCTCTCGCGCGAGGTGAACTCTATCAGCAGTCTACACCGCTAATCTGCTTCACACCAGTTAGCCCTTCCTCTCCATCCCCAATCACCTATCTATTGCAAGAACAATCACAGGAGCTAAGCTTGACTATTTCAAAGCCCTCTTCACCGGCACCTATGAGCACAACGTCAACACACTACAATCTATTCAGAACAATGCCCTCCGAGCGGCCATAGGTCTTTCCAAATCTGACCACATCTCAGAAGCACACTGGCTACCTATCCAGGAAAGGATCACATTTAAAACACTATCCACTGATGCCTTTCCAAATCAGCCCGACCTACCTTTCATTCTGCATGGAGAAATATTCCCCCACATGACTCCTCAGATCTGCAAACTGCCACCTCCTCAAGATCCCTGAATTCAGTCACCTCTCGGTGCGGGGCAAGAGCTTCGCGATCGTGGTTGCCCAACTTTGGAACAATCTCCCCCAAGTCCTCAGAAAAGAACCTGCCTACTGGTCCTGCTGCAAAAATCTCAAGCCCTGGCTCTTCAACTAACACAGCTACTTCTAAGACTTGTCACTCATACTGATGCATATCCCTCCTCTTTTCTCACCCTGCCCCCTTCTTCTTTTCTTCCTCAATGTAACTAGTGCACAGATACCCAAAGGTTGTGCGCTGCGATGAATGCAGAAATAAATAAATACTTTGTGGGTCTTCATATGTATTGTTTGTACAAACACATGTAGGTAGAAAGTCTTGAATTATTAGCCATTTATTCCATGTTTAACATTACTCAGAACTCTGACAAGGTAGCATTCAGTAAACAAAATTACCAGATTAAAAATGTTGTACTTCTATGTTGCATGCTGCAGCCATTGCCTATCTGTATCTCTGGTTAGATTCCTGTATTAATAACAACACTCCAATATAATGTTTTGATTAGATAAAACATTAAGTTGTTCATGATAGGTCTCCCAATCACCCCAGACATCTTGTTACCAACATTATAAACACAACCCCTTGTAGGGACTTTCATTAAAATGCATTTCATATGTGATGTCATCAGTGCTGTCAACAATTACATTTGTGATGTCATCTTTGATGTGCTGGGTGTTAGTCTTAGCAGTGTACAGTGGTGGTGCGAGTTATGGTTGCTTAGCTTACCATAACTGGTGAATTTCTGGGGGTTTTCGGTTTTAGCATTATGTCCCTTTAACAATGTTTTTCCACTGAATTGCATAGGTTTTTGTTAGTGCAACTTAACCATAACGTAGCTTTAGGAACGTTTTTTCTGTGAATTTCATAGGTTTCTATGAATGAAAATGTTTCATGATGTTACATCATTGTATATAAGTTCCTCTTTTAACATATATCAAACAATTGTAAACCTCCTTTAAGAAACATGTTTTGCCACGCATACTGATGTGTGTTGTTATCAGCAGTGCATGCCGGGAATGCAAGTTATGGTTGAATTGCATAGGGCATGAGGCCCGACCATGACCCCAGCCCCACCAAACCATCCCCATGTTCCACTACACCTATCCTGCATCCTAATTCTGTGTCCAATACACTCTCATAATGTGCCCAATTGCCAGTGCTCATTGTTTGCAGCTATGGTGAGTCTCCACAATCCATGGGCCATGGGCTTCTGCCATGCCGCATTCCCCAATAGGCTAATCAGAGTAGACATTTGTCCTTGCCGAGGGCCAAGCCCACTGCCCAGGCAGCAAAGTTATCACATTGTTTTTTGTACTTACTTTTTGGCACTATATTTCAATAAAGTAAAACACAGGACAGATTTGCAAAAGCATGCTTTCATGTCCTTGCTAATGCTTCTTGTGCAGGTTTGCTGCAATGCTGTCCAGCACTTCAGGCTGCAGCCGCAAGCAGATTTTTGTTTCCTATTTAAACCTACGGTTTCATCCATGCTACAACCCCAATAAGTGAATCACAGTAGGCATTCATACTTGCCGAAGGCCAGGGTCACTGTCCATGCACCAAAGTTATTTCACTATTTTTTGTACTTACATTTTGACACTTTGGAAAAGTAAAACACGAGACAGGTTTGTAAAAGCATGCTTTCAGGTCATTGCTGATGCTCCTCTCACAGGTTTGTTGTAATCCAGTCCAGCACGTCATGCTGTAGCTGCAAGCGGAATATTTTTCCCATTCAAACCTAGGGCTTTGGCCATGGCGCATGCCCCAATAAGCAAATCAGAGTACACATGTGTGCTTCTCAGGGCCAGGCCCATTGCCCAGACACCAAAGTTGCATCACATATTTGTACTTTAGAAAAAATAAATCACAGGATAGATTTTCAAAACCATGCTTTGAGGTCATTACTGATGCTCCTCGCAAATGTTTGCTGCAATCGTTTCCAGCAATATGGGCCATAGAAACAAGCAGAATTTTTTTCCCCATCCTAAACTATCCTGATTTCGAAAAAAACTTTACCACATAGCTGGTCCCTGGTGGCCATGCCTACTTTAACCCAATTTCCGGTCCCTTGTGGGCATGGCCAATAGACAGATTTTTCAGGTCATAGCCACAATCTGGCCACTGCCCATGGCCACAGGTCATACCTCAGTCACCAAAGGTACATCACTATTTTTTATACCTATATTATGACACTTTTCAAAAATAAAATACTGACACATTTGCAAAACTGTGCTTTCGGGTCCTTGCCAATGCTACTTACTCCAAATCAGTCCATGTTTTATTTTTGAAAAGTGTCAAAATGTATGTACCCCCCACTTGACAAAACACATTCAGACTTTTTACAAACATTCAAAGTTTGGTCTATAATCTTTCTGAAAACTTGTGCAGATTCATCAAATGACAACAAAGTTATATGGTATCTAGAAATGATGGGACCGCCCCTCTAATTTTGCCCCCTCTTGACAACATCCCACCAAACTTTGCAAACCATTCAAGTCTGACTCTGTACTCTTTCTCCAAACCTTTATGCAGATTCGGCAAAGGGAAGTACATTTATCAGCCTTTCAAATATATTGGGACCCGCCCTCTACTTTTGCCCCCTCTTGGTGATCCAGCACCAAACTTTGCATAACCATTCAGGGTCAGATCTAAAATGATATTGCCAATTTTCATGCAATTACATTGAGTGGCGCCAAAGATTTAAGCCATCCAAAAACTGCTTTTCACTGACCATGTAATGCAGAAATATACAAGGATGTCCCCGAACATCTGACATTTCTGCGGACATCTGAAAAGAAAAAACACCTGATTTTGGGCTTTTTGGCCATTTTCCATCCCATTCCTAATCACCCCTCATCTCCCCAGAGATTGTTCCATTTGTTTGACTAGTGCAATGTGTTTTTCAATATGTTTTTACAGCAATGTCCGGGAACTACGGTGCTGTTCGAAAATTCACCATAGCACCTGTTTTGAAAGTTTTGAAGCCCCTCATGTTTTTAATTGACCAATGAATAGGTGCATACGATGTCTGCAGACATCACGCTGGACCCTGATTGGTCCAGGGGGCGTCCGCAGACCTGAATCGGAAGTGAGTCTGCGGACCGGACCCAGATATCACTTATTATTTTGTACCTATTTTTTGCCTGTTTTAATAAAAACTACTGGACGGATTTACAGCAAACATATAAAAGTATGCTTTCAGGACCAAGCCACCACTTCTGGTACAAATATGGTGAAAATCCATCCCACGGTTTGGGCTGCAGGCGTGAGCATAGTTTTTTCCCATTGCGTCTGTGAGGATTTTTGTACATTTCTGGACTCCCCTATAACTTTACCCCCCTGAATGAAACAGACTTCTCAAAATTATTTTGAGGGGGCCTTATAATTTTTTTTGCAAAGTTTTGTGAGGATTCATCTGGTGGAGGGGTGAATTTATAAGCCACCCAAAAGTTCTCTTCTTATGAGTTGAGCAATTTAAGCATAACTACAGGGCCTATTAGTGATATCTAAGTCCGCTCCGCGGACACACTTCCCTGTTTGCTCCACGGACAGGACTCTGATTGGTTTAGAAGGCAACGTGGTATCCGCAGACATAAAACTGGCCCACTGATTATATGGTGAAAAGCGTGAAGTGCGTTGGATTTTTAGAAATGCCCCCCATCTTGGATTCGCGGTCATCAAACGGTGTCCACGGATACCGCTGTAAAACATATTAAAAAAACCCACAAAATTGCACTTGTGAAACTTATCTAATAATCTCTGAGGATGTGAGGGGGGGTGAGGATGGGATGGGATATGGCTGCAAGAAGCAAAAAAACTGTGTTTTCCACTGCAAAAGACCATGATATTACGTATATGGGAGGTGATTTTGAGGTGGTGCTGGTGTAGTGTCTGAAGGTGCAAGGTCCCCAAAATACAAAATATAATAATAATTATTGTACACATCCATAAGGGAATGAGAGTAGGAGAGTGGCATTGAGAAGAATAAAGTCTTCATAGAGATTCAGCATACTGATAACTCTGCCACCCTGTAAAACATTAAATCAAACACATTCCATTTCCTAATGATTGCAGGGGCGGGGGGTGCAGGGGTACTGCTCTTCAAAGACCTTATGAGTGGAAGCAAAACAATACACTGTTTGAATTATAACACGGTGGACCAGCCATGACAAATAGGCTAGTCTGACACAGGCATGGAGGAAAAAGGTGGGGGGCAGTCACTGTCCGCTGTGCGCAGCCTTTGCAAAGGTGGGGGCTGTTGGTGATCCCTGTGTGCATAGCTCACTAGCAGAAAACTGGAGACGTGCCCAGCTGACAGGTGGATTATGAATTCTGACACTTGAAAAATGTCACCTCTAAATGATTGTGCAGCCCTAAGCAAATGGTAGATGTCCTATTCAATGTGTAACTGGACAACAAATACAGTGAAACAAAGAGTCCAAAGCAATAGATTCTTCAGTCAAAAAAACGCTGTTGAAACAGATTTTATGAGTTGATGCAAAAACAAGACTGCCTACACGTGTTTCGACCCAAAACAACGGGTCCTTTTCAAGGCAAGACTGTGGTGTTTGTATGATTCATATGCATTCCAATACAGCAAAATATTATATAATCATGCCATAAGGATAAGAACATTTGAAATATAAACAAAATTAACCAGCAGAGGAAGAAGAGGGGGCCAGAGTTAAAGAAGAAAAATGCAACCAAGAAAGAAAAAAGCCCATATGGACATTACATCTTGTCAAAGAGCAAAGCAACCATTTCAATGTGAAACATATTCCAAGTAAATAAGGAATAAATAAAAAACATTTGATTTGTTACCATATGTTGTCGAGCCATATGACTTAAATGGGTTATCAAAAATATCCAAATGCGTAAAAATAATGGACAGCGATACCTGAAGCAGTCTCTGTTACTGATACATTGTGGTACATTCCCAGAACATGGGAGTTTGTTCAAATGTTGCAACTGCCAAAAAAAGACAATGCATCAAAACCCAATTCCGCAGGTAGGTCGAATAACATAAATATTTGTAAGAATCAGTCTAACAGTGAGATACTCTGAAAGTACTGTCAAGCCCATACCTGTCAGTTCAGGGGCTGGTTCCCCACTGTGGCCAGTGTCCAAACGCTTCACAAAATCAGTGTTGTGCAGTTCATTCCTTCCATGTGTTTAGAGAAAAGAACCTAAAAATGTGTCACGTGACTCAGTCATGTGGTTAAATTTAGCGCAAGGAATTATGGTAATGGTAGTCCTTGTATTAAGTAAGGCAAGTGCTTGCATCTTGTTTGTGCCCTAGACAATGTATACATGTGTTAACACAACTATTAAAAATGTAATAAAAGTCTAATGCATAATAAGCTGTAATGGCAGTGTGCATGCGAAATAAAAATAATAATAATTTAAAAAAAAAATAAAAAAAAACAATTTTAAAATTGAAAAAATTGAAAAATCAAAAATCTCTGGAATGTTCAATGACGGCGAGGGACGGATGAGCAATTTGATACTGGCAAAGATTCCTGACGGTCTTGGTTGTTTAAATTTGACTAGATGACCATCCATGAAAACAAACAAGGAATAATGAAAATGCAGTTGCTGCAAGTATAGGAAATATGCACCAGCATTTGTATAAAGCATTACAAAAATACATTTAGTTCCGTGTCCGTGTTGAGACCAAGACTGGTACAACGAAGTTTGGCGATGGTGCGTGCCTCAAGCTGACGTAAAAGTAATTGACGGTCCCCGCCTCTCGGGTGGGAATGCGCTTCAAGGAGCCCGATGAACCTAAGATCTTTTGCTGAATCCATTTGATGATTCTGTTGCCAATGATTATGAATTCTGAGTGTTTTCATAAAATGAGTAAATCTGTGGCAATTTCACACGCGTTGTTCTATGCAAGCAAACAATTTGTTTGTTTTTCATAAATAATCCTAATGCTACAGTGCTGCATGTGGGAATCGATGCCGTGAGCCTCAAGGTCAATGCCTTGAGCTGTCTACTCCCTTGCGTCCTGCTGAGGTAATTTGTGGCTTCCATTTACCAAAAGCAAGCTAGGCATAAACCTGTATTGTTTTTTGTCCTTGGAAATAAAGGGAGGATTTGTAAGTAAAGGAAAGAAATGGAATGAGGTATGTAAAAATGTCAAACATGATAAGGGTCAGCATTCCAAATCTGGACAAACTAACGTTTCATTTCATTTGAGTAAAAATCGTTGATCTGAACAGACACTCCGCGTTACGCCAAGAGAATGGAAATGGCGATTATTATGTAAGTTCTACTGCAGACAAATTTGTAGACAAAAGAGTCAAGGTTTAATTTAATGACCGGTATAGCTTGTTGTTTTTGGCAATTGGCGAGGAGACTCAGAAACAATCGGTGTGTACTTGTATTTGTCCCATGGCACGTGGGCAGTCCAGCACCAAAATGCATGGAGTCCACGACTGTGTTCGCACAAGTTCCACCAATGCCCAATTCTAGGCTAATGTTACATTAAAATGCTGTCTATGTGTTATTGGAATTCTTCAGTCAACTTCCGCATTGGCCTCCTATTGCGAGCTAAACACACTGCATAGCACTAACCTCTCAATCACATTGTTGAATCCAACATTGCAGGTTGTTTTCTCTGTGTTTGCATTGTTTCTCATTTTTGTTCATCCTTAGTTTTCACACAGTGAATAAGTAATGGATCAATTAGAATAGAATTAAGAACGGCTACAGAGACACATTTCTGTTATGTTTTCTAGACAGCCACATCCTGCCCTACTGCGAATGTCATAATTTCCAGACACCAATTGATGGCTTCTTCAGCCGGCAGTTGATGATACACCTCACTGGTTGGATGAGCATCACTTTGTTTTGGGATGATCGCCCCGGGCTCATATGCACTTTCACGGTACCGGTAAAGAGGAGTACCTTGACATTGTTTACTGTGGTGTAGAAACAAGCTGATGCCAAAGCCTTGCGAATCACAGTGCCTCCATCCAATGAGCTTGTACCCAAAGGAACACTGTGTGACTCACGCTAAACATTTGTGTATCGAGAACAAAGAAAGAAACACAAAATTTGGTTGAATATGGAAATCAGTGGATGTTCTCGGAGCGTTTATTGTGAAATAAAAGCACATTCTAAATTGTAGAGTATTGTGGTTGCCTTTGAAGATATTGTTTTTGTATTCAGAATTGGGACATGCTGTGCTGTGAAAGGATGTGTGTTGATATTCCAGGTTTTGTGTCAACTGACGTCTGGATTTAGGTAATGATTGGCTGCGTTTTTGGCTACGCTGCACAGTAGCGTCACGGATATAGGCGGAGAATATCGATAGGAATGGTGATGTCAGCTTCAGGGGCGGGGACTATGATTTAGTGCCGAAAGGGCACTTGAGCCTAAGGTGATGCGGCAATGGATAAGATTAGCACAAAATGGCCGCGCCCTGCTACCTGATTTCGCATATGTAAAAGTGAGGAAAACCACGGTAAGGTGCATAGGAAAAGTCTTTACGATCCATCAACGTATGCTTAAATACACATGCCCGAATGCTTGGGGCAATAATATATTTCAGCGCACTACTCCTTTATTGAAACTGCATGACATTTTGCAATTTTATTCCCGACCTAATTCCAAATGAGTATGCAAAGTTTGGTGGGATTCTGTCAAGAGGGGGCAAAATTAGAGGGGGGTCCCAAAATAATGTAAAGGCTTATGAATGAGGTGCCATTTGACAAATCTATACTTACTTTGGTGAACTGATAATAGATCAAGATATAAATGTTTTTACAAAGTTTGGTGGGATTCTTTAAAGAGGGGGTAAAATTAGATGGGGGGGCCCAAAATAATGTAAAGGCTTATGAATGAGGTGCCATTTGACAAATCTATACTTACTTTGGCGGACTGATAATAGATCTAGATATAAATGTTTTTGCAAAGTTTGGTGGGATTTTGTCAAGAGGGGGCAAAATTAGAGGGGAGCTTCCAAAATATTGTAAAGGCTTATAAATGTGGTACCATTTCAGAAATCTACACAAAGGTTTGTAAAAAGATTATAGATCTAGATATAAATGTTTTCGGAAAGTCAGAATGGATTTTGTCAAATGGGGGCTACGTTATATGACTATTGTACGTGCATACATTTGACACTTTAGAAAACAATTATACGTGGGTGGATTTCCAGCAAACTTGTGTAAGGAACATTGGCAAGGACCTGAAAGCATGGTTTCGCAAATGTGCCCGTGTTTTATTTTTTGACATAATGTAGGTACACAAAATAGTGATGTACCTTTTGTGAATGAGGTGTAGCCTATGGCCATGGGCAGTGGCCAGATAGTCCGGGTCATGGACTAAGGTCAAAGATCAGGGCTCGTGGAAGAAAATGACACAAACGAGCCCTTGGCCGAAGACTGGTCCTGGATCCAAGGCGCCCTTTGCAATAAGAAAACATAGCCATCCAACACGTTGCAATTGCCCTCTCAGTCAGCTCAGTCTAGACAACCACGGAATTTGGATATTCTTCAACATGTCCAACAAACTAAAGTGAAACCTCTGAGGCTGGCCTGTTGGAATACTAGAGGCTTTCATCATCTAACGGCCGTAAGCGATGTAAACCTAGGCGATTACGACATACTCTGTTTACAAGAGACTTGGCTAACCAACCATTGAAGTCATCTCAGCCAATGCAGCTAAGATTGAGAAGGGTCGCCCTTACTCAGGACTCTTGATAGCTGTTAGAACTGGAGTAGGCCTGTCCATCACTAAAATCATCCATTCAGACCTCTTTTGCTTGGCAGCCATCATTCAATGGCCAACAAACCGTGAAGCTTGTAAAATGAAACGTCCTTGAAATTTGCTAATAGTGACATGCTACTGGAATCCGTCAGCAATCTCAGACGTCAAATTCATCGACTTTGTTACTCTAAAACTTGATAACACTGCAACAGATAAAGGCATTGACTCCATCATAATTTGTGGAGATTTAAACATAGCGCTCGAACAACCAACTCAGGGTGCAAAGTCCCAAAAAACAAACAACCTGGCAGTTTCAAGAGGCCAAATGTGGTCAAGACTTATGAAGGCCAGAGGTATCCAACAAGTTAAAAAAAAGGAGGGCCCTGCCCAAATAAACATTCCTACATGGGAAAGAGACTCTCAATCTACTGACTTGGACCGTGTCTTTGTCACTTCTGAGCTTTTACAACTAGTCTTATGTATCAATGTTAGAAGGACTATTAACAGTGATCACAACATCGTGGAGCTAACGCTTCCTCAGGTAAATACCGCCTGGCATTCTATTTCGATGGCGGGCGTTGAGACAAACAACGCGGGCAACAGATTGCGTTTGAAGCCTGAAGATGTACTTGCTCTCACTAAATCCTATTTTGAAGTGTGAAATCCAGGCAAAGAAGCTCACACAACGATTGACTACAGGCCGATGCTCCTTCCATTCAATAGCAGAACCTCAAAGAACAGAAACATCACTGCACAATGACATACATTTGACCCTATTGTTCACAAGAAAAAAAGATCAATGAGGCGCAATAAAAGGCAGGCTGCAAAATCAATAAATTCTGATTTCAAAGCCGAAGCTGTAAGTTCCATTAAAGCATATAAATCTTGGATAATAAACCACGAAAAAACGCTACTGCAGCAAGGCGCTGAGAAAATGTTAAGAACACTCAGTGGGAAAAAATCCCAAGAATTTTGGTCAGTGATCTAAAGTGCAGTGAAGACAAACCTTGAGGTAACATCAAACAGTGTGAACGAAAGGGCCGGGACAACCCACTTCTCTTCCCTCTTCACTGATCTAAACCATTGTTGTGAACATGGAGAATCAACCGATTTGGGACCTTCTTGGGATTGTGATTACGAAGCATCAGACATAATGGAAAAAATAAAAAAACTTAACTGATCAAGGACACCTGGCCTGGACGGCCTGACAAACGCCATTTTAAGAGAACACCCACATGAATGGTTGCTTTTCATCCAAGCCATCTTTCGTGACATCTTCAAAGAAAGGTTAATCCCTCCTTCATGGAAGCTAGCGGTTGTAGTACTTCTCTGGAAAAAACTGGTAGCCTTAGGATGCCCGGGATAACTAATGCGCCCCTTAGAAGTGCTCCACACAGACACCCAAATTCAAGTTCGGCTGAATCAAGCAGGGATGTTGTCATCTGAAATCCCTACACATTGTATGAGTAAAGCAGGGCTGTCCCCTGGCTCCGGCCATACACAACTTTTTTTACCTCAGACATCCATTATTTTGAGCCTACGTTAAGATCTTTTCCACCCACAATTGGTGAGGTGAAAGTGACTCATCTGGTTTATGCAGACGATCTCATATTAATAGATCAAACAAGAATCAGCTTGCAAAGACAGCTGGACAGCCTGTTTAGATATAACGCCCTGAACCACCTGGAAATAAACCAGGCAAAGACCAAGACATGGACTCCAACCCGATAGAAAAAGTCGAGACATTCAAATACCTGGGAACAACTAATAACAGCTTGATAGAAACCCCATTCCTGGAAGACCTTCAAACGAAAGCTAAACAACTGTCTAGCCAAGCAAAAACCATGGACACCAGATTTGGTCGATTTTCTCTGGCAGCTGCCATAACGTTTTACAAGGGGAAGATCATTCCATCTCTGACATATGGTGCTGATGGTATCCTGGGCATCCCTGTAGAGATCTGTAGACGCCTGGAATCAATTATCTGGAAAAAAATATTAAATCTTCCAATCTCAGTCCAGATTGATGTCCTGCGTAGAGAATTGTCACTATCATCGATCCAAGTAGTAGTGGATTGGAAAAGGCTAGCTCTGTTTCGGAAAATAATCATACCGAATGGTCCGAATGTGTTGGGCCTAATCAACAGAAAAATCACAAACAAACCGTCGACTCGTCTCTCCCACTGGGTTACCCACCTTAAGACAACCCTGGCAGATCTATGTTGTTCTGAAGAAGATCTCATCACAAACCCAATGCGTGTGAAGGAAAAGCTGTTCCGTGCGGATTGGATTCGAACTTTGGAGAAGGGAATTGCCTCCAAAATGGTTATAGAAACACCACATCACGCATTGAAGCTAAACAACTTGCAACCTTACCACCTCAAATTTCCAGATCGCTGTTACAGGGACACGCTCATGAGAGCTCATCTCAACCTAATTCAAACCAATGAAATCCTGACCATAAGAGGACTGAATCTATCACTTGATTGACGGTTTTGTAAGATCGAGACAGAGAAATAATTAATCCACCATGTGATGATGAATTGCCGTGGTTTGATTGCAGAGCGTCAACAGTTTTTAACACCTCTTTTCCATTCTCTGCAAACATTGGACGATGACCAACGTTGGCTCGCGTTGATAAGTGGCTTTTCTATGTCATGGGTGATCGCAATAGTCTGATTTATCCGGAAAGTGTACCCACCGATTATTGCCACTCTACTCTAAGAACACAGAAATCAAGAAAGCCAGAAACATTAGAAGGATGGAAACCATTTGAATATGATTAACTGTGATCTTTGAAGTGGATGTGGAGTTTATTTTATGATTGTAATTCCTTTTGTAAAAATTGCAAAGCAATTAAATTCAAATTAAAAAAAGAAAAAAGTTCTTTCAAATGTACTTTTTCATTTCAATTTGGCTGGGTATGCAGCCATTTCATTAATATAAAAGAAGTGTGACTGGTGTAGTCTCTCACCTATGAAATGAATGCATGAAACTGTAATATGCATTTTTTCAAGCAAACTTGTAAAATTCATCAAGCCTTTAACAATTGTTGTAACAAAAGGAGGGAAATAAGAATGTTTTGTTTGTTGTGTTTTACCACTTTGTAGAACATTTACCATGGTCATTTACATACCTACAATTCTAGTGCCCTTTTTGTCTTTTTGGGAAGAGTGCTGTGTTTAGTACCATAGAGACAAATTGCCACTAGGTAAATGCATTAACCAGGGAAAATGAAAAACAAATGCACCTTAACTACATGTGGATTGCAGCACCTTGACCTTATTCCACACTAATCCTCACACAAAACGCACTATAACTACATGAGAATTGTAGCACCTTGCTCTCACTCAGCACCAATCCCCACACAAAATGCACCATAACTGCATGCAAATTGTAGCACTTTGCTCTCACTCCGCACCAATCCCCACATAGAAGAATTCAATTTGTTGTGCAACAGTTAAAATTTTTCATTTAGCTGCACAGTCAACTTCACATAAAGCCCCACCCTCGTGTCACTGCAGAGAATGGAATACACGAGTAACCAACGCATGTTAGACTAATTTCCTTTTCTTATTCACCAGTTAACTACTTACCCCAACCCTCAGGTCCAAACTGAAAAGGTGGCCACACGATCCATGCACACGCATGAGAGAATCATGCAATAATCTGCTCGATGCATGCATAACTCTTGCATGTCAGATATGCATGTTAATTTGCACAGCTCACTCTCCCGCTTTTTTTCACAAAAAAATACCCACATCCCATCCTCATGTCCATAGAAAAGATGGGCACTGATACATGCACCCACATGTGAGAATCGTGCACTTAATTCCTCTGTTGCACGGTCACCACTATTTCCAAAATACAACTCCCGCCCTCATGTCCAATTAGAAAGGATGGCAAAAACCAGAATACTGAAACATGCCAAAAACTACTCCTAAACAATTCTGTGCAGCAAATACACTAGAACGAATTTGTCCTACTTGAGGGGACATTTGGAAAACCTAGGGACCTAAGGTTTGAACTCATGATACAGACACACCACAGGAAACCAACAACGGCCTCAACACAAAATGCCAAACCCAGCTGGGTAATGATCCTAAGTCCAATTGCTTTGGACAACAACAGGAAAAGACCAACACTAAAAAATAATAGAGGCCAGACAGTCACCTACCTCTACCCATAGTGCCTAAAGACAGTCATGTCCTCCAGGATCCACAAAATTTCACAACCCGCCCCATACAAAGGAATTGTCACTCCCCGCTGGGATCCTCTTACAGTGAAGGTTAGAGCTCCCGTCTGCGCTTTCATCGTCCCTCTGATAGGGCTGCTCGTTAACAGGACAACAACCAGAATTTGGAACTCTTCTGGTCACCATACTAGAAGGGATCACCTCAAACACGCAGTTTGTAGGGCAACAACCACACATGCACCAACGCCCCCTCACATGAGCTAGGACTTCTGCTCTCTGCTCCGGCGATGTCACCACTCCACCGGGCAAATCTGCAGGAGCATGTAGGCTGCTCTTCACTGATGAGGAACTCCTGTTCGCTCACCGACACGCAAGCAGACCCTCTGTGCCACCCTTCGATGGTGCACTGCACACATCCTCATTGACCAAACCTCTGGCAGACAGACAACAAGGGCTCCATGGGTTGCGGATGGTTTCTCCTTCATCTCTCATTCCGGACATGCTCCACAGCTATGGACCAGAGCGATGCCCACCAACTGGCCTCTTGCAATTGGCTGCTGCATGTTAGCTGCACCCAGCCGCTCAAAATGGGGCAGTGCATGCCATAATGTACCTTATCCCCCAACTGGCACCTGTAACCAGGATGCCGCTCGTGTACTGCTCCTGCAAGCTGGAAATGGGACGGTGCTCCTCTTCCAACTGTTACTGGGCTGCCACTCTGCACTGCAACTGTGTGCTGGAAATGGGACAGTACTCCTCTTCCTCTATCTTTTTTCCTGGGTGTGGGGAAACTTACAGAGGGTAGTGTCCGAGATATGCTGCATCCCCACAGCAGTGCTGAGGTCTCTACCATCCACTGTAATCCTCATTACCAGCTTAATAAAAAGAATGCTTGTTTCTGGAGGTAAGTTACATCACTCTTTATTGTCCTTCATCCAGTGGTCATGCAGGGCTCATAGAACAGTTGGATGGCTAGATAGACAGAGTCACGACTACTAACATAGGAAACTGAGTTACCCACACACATCCAGGCAGCCTCTCTCATCCAAGTCCCAACCATTCCTCCAGAACTTCGAACCCCCCACATTCCAGACACCAGCAACAATGACATCACCCGAACGACACAGATGTGTCATTATAACACAGTACTTCTTGTTGGGTAGTATGTGTTAATTAAATTGTTTATTAAAATGTCCTTGCGGTTGAGTTCATTAGTGGCTATTGTTTCTAGCTCTTTTTAGGATTTTAGTACTCTTTTTCGGGATGAAGCTGGACCAAGGTTTAGCCAATGTGTTCAGATTTACCATATAAGGCTAAACCTGTTAAACAGTTTGCAGCTTCATAGCACCTGCATTCTCTATGGGACAGTATTTTTATACCAAAACTGTACAATTTTTGTGACATTGTTTTTTCAGATGATATGTCACACCAGCGGTCCTTTAGCTCTGTTTTCTCAGCTTTGGTGTAATAGGCTGTCAATATCTTGCAACGGCAGTGGAATTGTCTGCAATATGTCTATGTTTGCATTCAACAAGAGGGCAATGATTGAACTGAAATCATTGATGTACTTTCTCCTTTTTAATGTTATATGTTAGTTTTTGGGATTTGCGTTTTACACTTTGTCTAACAGAAAACATCAAGCTATTTACTTGTCCTTTTTTGCAAACTGGTCTAGGGAAGCCAAAGTGAAATTTGGTATAGTATTTACCTTTGTTTTTTTTATCTATGTCAGCAGTATTTGCACACTTTTGGTTTTGTAAGTAAGATTTGTCTATGTAGGTCATTATGTGTGGTTTCTGAAGGGATGTCACAGGTAATGTATTTTTAAATAAACTGTAAAACAGTTGCATCACTGTCATGAACAAATTCGGGAGCATCTTTTATCCACAACAGCTTGCGGATGTTTGGTGCTCCTCTGGATTGATATTCTTTTCTCCAAAAGAAGTGTTGCACTTCTCTGAGAGGAGGGGTAGTTTTATTGCAGATGAAGTGAAGCATGACAATGAAACAATGGTAAATATACCTTGATACATTGAGAGAGTCAAGAGAAAAGAGTTTTCCTTGTGTTTTTATATCTATTCCTTCTTTATTTTGGTTTGCAGTCTGCAATAAGTCGTGCACGTCTTCCCATGCATACTCTGCACAACTTAAATTAAAAAACCATGTGGTTTGGGCCTAGGTTCCCTAGCTACAAATTACATCAGCATGATGTCAGAGCCAGTATTCTTTTATACCATGCATGTTTGCCAAGAGATTAGTGATACTTGACTGAAAAACGTCATTTTTATCTTTTGAAACAGTTGGTTTGCGGACATGTTAAAAACAATAGAACCAGTTTTTAATGTGTGACCCCTAGTTTAGGTATCCATGGACCTCAGATCTCTAGTTTAGGTATCAATGGACCCCCTTTTTGAACACATGACTGGTTGAATGCATAAAACAGGTTTAATTGAAACTAATTTGATATTCCAGCTGACCTTGAACTCCTTCTATATGATTTGATTGGAAAATAATGGTTGAACCTTTTTCTTGAAACTCCTAGCAGAATTGAAACTGGAGTAGAGTTGCTATTAAAAAAGGCACCTCCCAGACACCACCGAGATGGTCACAGATTTAGGCTTGATATGTATATCATGTGACATTAATTGGCATGAGCTTGATTTATTTCACCTGTAATGTTGTGTAATTACGTGGGAATTGATGTAAATCCATGTTTGTCAATTTGATTTTTTTCATTTGTAAATACGTGCAGGAACTGTGCATGATAATTGTGTATAAAATGCCCTTTTTTCACTGATGTTTTTAAATGATACACAATATGTTGTATGCTTTGGTCTGAATGTTTACTATGTATGTATAGATAATTTGATATTAGAAGCTTTTACACCTCATTTATTAACAATAAAAAACAAATTTATCTTGTTTTTGAAATGCTCTAATTGAACTAAACGTAGTTGTAACCTTGGACTTCAAGGAATTTTTTGTATAGACAGAAAGAGATGTGTAAATATTGAACACATTTTTAGGAGTTCCTTAATTTATTTGACAAAGACCCTGCGTTAGGATACCCCACTGGGTGGTAAATATACACTCCCACTGGATGCTATCCACAATACTCTTGGATTCCTGTACCATAGAGACAACCTTGAAATAATATGAAGAGAGACTGAGCTTTTTAGCTCCTTGCCTGCCAGAACAAACACCCTTTACATATATGGCTATTTAATGTGTGTGCAACTCCATAACATAGAGTTGCTAGTTCACTTTCGAACAGGAGGTGGAAAATGTATTCTACATTTTGTCTGAATCCAGTGTCTTCAGAATTTGAGCTGAAAAAGCGATATTCTAATACACTAATTTGTGTATATCTTTCATGATATCTTCCTCCTTTTCCTGTACGAAATATGCTTATTGGGGATCCTTTGGTTTGACACATTTGATATGTTTCTAATGCATCTTCAATGGTGTCTTTGGAGCATATTGGGTGAATTGTATACTGGTCTAAAATGTTGGCTGTAGTAACAGGATCTACACATTCAAATTGGCCAGTTGCTAGTGACTTTTGAATTATTTGGGTGGTTTCTCTTAAGTTTTCCTTTATGTTCATATCTTTGTAGTAGTCATTGTTTTATTTTAGATATTGCAGGGCTTGTCTAACTTTGTTTAAGTCGACTAGTTGTTGCCAAAATATTTTCAGGCCGATTCATGGAATAATTAGCGCGGCGCAAGTGGCCAAAAACGTGCGATTCGCAGTGGAATAGCGAAAATCGCAGTGGAATAGCGAAAATCGCACGAAAAGCAGCGCACATCGATTCATGGAAGGCCGTGCGCGAGAAAACCATCGGACGTGCGATAAGAAAGTGCGCGGCGCACGTTGGCGCACAGGCCATCTAACGGCATGCGCCAGGTCACAGCGAAAATCGCACAGTCCACAGCGAAAATCGCACATAGCGCGGCGCACGCAACAAAAGTAGGCGGAACACGGGGCGTAACACTCGGAATGGGGAACAACTTGCCAAAATGTGGGCGTCACGGGGGAAGCACAGGGTAAAAGTGCGCAGAACGCCCACACGCTCGCCTACAACACGTATTCATGGAATAGAATAGGTCAAAAAAGCTCACGCTCAAACCAGCGCACAGGCACAAACACGACCGCCACAAGAAAGCAGGCGGTAGCGTCTCAGCGGCTGTAAGAAATGTGCGCCAAAAGGTGCGCCAACAAATAGCACCCATATACTGCCATGATGAATGTCCTATACTGTGGCCCTCCAGGACAAATGACGTGCAAAGGGGTACCCACAAACACGGACACGCAGAAAAAAAATACGTGTGCGCGGGAAGTCTCACACGCGATTTGGCCGTGTACGTGGATTTCAGGGGTGCGCGGGAAGGTCCACACGCGATTACAGCAGGGTACGTGCATTTCAGGGGTGCGCGGGAATTTCCACACGCGAATAGCCTGGCCGCGTGTATTTCAGGGGTGCGCGGGAAGTCCCACACGCGATTACAGCAGGGTACGTGTATTTCAGGGGTGCGCGGGAAGTTCCACACGCGAATAGCCTGGCCGCGTGTATTTCAGGGATGCGTGGGAAGTCCCACACGCGATTACAGCAGGGTACGTGTATTTCAGGGGTGCGCGGGAAGTTCCACACGCGAATAGCCTGGCCGCGTGTATTTCAGGGGTGCGCGGGAAGTTCCACACGCGAATAGCCTGGACGCGTGTATTTCAGGGGTGCGCGGGAATTTCCACACGCAAATAGGCTGGGCGCGTGTATTACAGGGGTGCGCGGGAAGTCCCACACGCGATTACAGCAGGGTACGTGTATTTCAGGGTTGCGCGGGAATTTCCACACGCGAATAGCCTGGGCGTGTGTATTTCAGGGGTGCGCGGGAATTATCACACGCGATTTGGCTTGGTACGTGTATTACAGGGGTGCGCGCGAAGTTCCACACGCGAATAGCCTGGCCGCGTGTATTTCAGGGGTGCGCGGGAAGTCCCACACGCGATTACAGCAGGGTACGTGTATTTCAGGGGTGCGCGGGAAGTTCCACACGCGAATAGCCTGGCCGCGTGTATTTCAGGGGTGCGCGGGAAGTTCCACACGCGAATAGGCTGGGCGCGTGTATTACAGGGGTGCGCGGGAAGTCCCACACGCGATTACAGCAGGGTACGTGTATTTCAGGGGTGCACGGGAATTTCCACACGCGAATAGCCTGTGCGCGTGTATTTCAGGGGTGCGCGGGAATTATCACACGCGATTTGGCTTGGTACGTGTATTACAGGGGTGCGTGCGAAGTTACACACGCGATTAGGCTGGTTGGGTCCTGTCACCCTCGACGGCCCCTGCAGGCAGCCCACAAAACAGGGGACTACCCTGCACACCTGCTCATGTCTCCCACCACCCCCACCCCCCCCAGTCACCAGGGGCACCCTCCACCAGGCCCCCAACCATGTCTCCCACCACCCCCACCCCCCACCATCCAGGGGCACCCTCCACCAGGCCCCCAACCATGTCTCCCACCACCCCCACCCCCCACCATCCAGGGGCACCCTCCACCAGGCCCCCACTCATGTCTCCCACCACCCCCACCCCCCACCATCCAGGGGCACCCTCCACCAGGCCCCCACTCATGTCACCCACCACCCCCACCCCCCCGCCATCAGGGGCACCCTCCACCAGGCCCCCACTCATGTCACCCACCACCCCCACCCCCCAGCAGTGCAGGGGCAGCCTCCACCAGGCCCCCACTCATGTCACCCACCACCCCCACCCCCCCGCCACCAGGGGCACCCTCCACCAGGCCCCCACTCATGTCACCCACCACCCCCACCCCCCAGTCACCAGGGGCAGCCTCCACCAGGCCCCCACTCATGTCCCCTATCACCCCCACCCCCCTGCCACCAGGGGCACCCTCCACCAGGCCCCCACTCATGTCACCCACCACCCCCACCCCCCCGCCATCAGGGGCACCCTCCACCAGGCCCCCACTCATGTCACCCACCACCCCCACCCCCCAGTCACCAGGGGCACCCTCCACCAGGCCCCCACTCATGTCACCCACCACCCCCACCCCTCCGCCACCAGGGGCACCCTCCACCAGGCCCCCACTCATGTCACCCACCACCCCCACCCCCCACCATCCAGGGGCAGCCTCCACCAGGCCCCCACTCATGTCCCCTATCACCCCCACCCCCCCGCCACCAGGGGCACCCTCCACCAGGCCCCCACTCATGTCTCCCACCACCCCCACCCCCCCGCAGTGCAGGGGCAGCCTCCACCAGGCCCCCACCCATGTCTCCCACCACCCCCACCCCCCAGCACTGTGGTGAACCTGCCAGCAGGCCCCCACACATGTCCCCCTGGCCCCAGGTCCTGACGATACACAATCATGGCAGTAATGGCCAGCATACCCAGCACAAACACCCAGGCAAGGATTGCATCCACCCACATAGTGAATGCAATCACATGACACAACCCCAATGCCAAGTATGCAAAAGAACACATGTCCGTCACAGACACATACACAATGGGTGCAAGTGAATGTCAAAACCCATATCATGACATGTAACAAACCAATGAGAAAATAACACAAGTGTAAGAAAATATAAAAAATGTATTAAATACCAAAAATAAGTGAACTTTTCAAACATACAACGATGTGGCTAAGTAAATAAATGGTCCATGTCCGAGAACAAAAGTGATAAACAAAAAAACAAAGGAATAAAAAATTAAAAAGAATTTGTCCAAAGCAATATCATGTCATAGGAAATTAATGAAAAACCATTACGTCATGGTGAAAACAATAAGAAATTAAAAAAATGTATCTCCCAAAAAAACAAACTATATACAGGAATGTTCCAGGGTCCATGAGCCCCACACCAAAAATGAAACCTACCACTAACTAATGAAAAATATATGTACAAAAAAGTGGCCATTGTCCGAGCGGTCCAAAATAATAAAAATAAATAAAGGAAACCTAGCACTAACTAACTAAATAACTATATACAAAGGCAGCGGGCAAGTCCTGCGGCTCACTTGGTGATGTTGCTGGCCAGGGCATCATCGAACTCCATGTCGATGTCCTGGAGGCGGGACTCTGTCCTGGCCCCGAGGTCTCGCAGGGACAACCCCATGTCCACCTCAAACTCCCTGCGAGCTTCCTCGAGGCACTCAGCCCGCCTCAATGCCCGACGCATGGAGAACTCCGCCCTGACCATGGCGAGCCGCTCCTCTTCCGCCCGCTGCCGCTCCGCACCTATCCGCTGGCCAAACTCCTCCCACACGGAACACACCACCATCCCAGGGTTGCCCTGCCCTCCGGCCGATGCCTGCCCCTCTGATCTTGATGGCCCCGAGCCATGATGCCTCCCACGTCGAGCCCGCTGCTGCCTCCGACGCCACTGCCTCTGCCAGCACGACGGCATCCAGGCTGATGGAAACCACCGACGCCGTCGTGCACGTGCCCTGCCCGATGATGCCGTCACATCTTCCATCTGCTGGGGTCCACTTGCTGTGTTGTCCACCCCTGCTGGACCTCCGACTCCCAACTGTGGCAGGGATGGGATCCCCACCGAGCTGGCTGCATTGGTCGGGGCAGGTCCACAGGGGGCCCTGGTGGCATCTGGGCCGGAAGACGGCAAGGAGAACGACCGGTGGATAGCCTGCACAGAGGAGGAGAGGGCCGTCAGATTGGCCAACACATGCAGGAAACCCCCGAACATGGCCGATCCCAATTGGGCCACGTCGGCACGGTGCACTTCGTGATGACGTGCGTGCTCCTCCCGGGAAGCACGCACGTCATCACGAATCACAGCCGTGCGCATCGCGACCCCAATCAGGACCTTCTCCATGCGGCCAGGGGTTACCACGTCCGCAGGTGGAGGGGAGTCAGGTGACATGGACATCCCCTCTACCTGCGGACGGGCCTGGGACGGGGCATCCCTGCTGGTGCATGGTGGTGCACTCACAGGGTCAGGGACAGTGACATGCACAGGCCCCTCCACGGTGACCTGTGCTGCCTCCTGCCCCTGGCCCTGGACTGCACCACTTGCACCAGCAGGGATGCTCCCACCAGGCCCCATGTGTGCACCAGTGTCGGCCTCCTCCTCCTCTGTGCAAACCACCAACCTGGATGGCTCCTCACCGTCTCCCGCCGTAGCAGGCCCCTGTGGGGGCTCACCCACCCCTTCCGCTGCAGCCGTGGGGGCATCCCCGCCGCCTTGCTCCACAGCGCCGTCTCCGCCCTCTTTCTTCACTAGCCGCTGCGTAGAGGGAGACAAAGGACACAAGCATCAGGCTACTGTACAATGGTCCCCTAGACAGGAAGCAATAGCAGATGAGCACCACTGTCAAAGTACACTTCCATCATGTCCCTCCACAACACATGGGTCAGTCCAGGCAAAACACACACAGTAACAGGCACGGTGCATGCCATGGACATTTCCATGCATGTCCAATGGACTCTAGAAACATTCAATGATATGTAACTCACATGCATCATGGCTCATGCATATCACATGCACACACTTCACCTCAGTCACATCCATCTGGCCCCAAACACACCGAACACAGGCGAAACAAAGGGTAAGTTGGGTGCGTCACTGAATCTGTGCATTGTCACACACATGTGTCATGCATCCATGGCATGCACAAGTCACAGACACGCAGGTCAGGCACACAGACATGGCTACCATATATGTACCTGGCATCAGCACCCATCCTTCACCCCCATCCATGTCCAGGTACAGAGACTGGCATGCTCTCATGTCCAAAATCTGCATAGGGCTCCCCATGCCGCATTTCAACACATGCAACAACCATGTGGGTCACACATCACTGGTCGCACATGCATTACCATGATGTCCCTGCACACATACATGCATACATGGCCCATGGCACACATACAGGCAAGTATCATAGAACCAGCACACCGCAACATGCCCTGTCTCACACAGTAATGCTTGGACACATACCGCTCAACTCCAGACGGGCCTCCCTCTCAAGGACCTGGGCGTGGAGCGCTGGGCGTACGCGTTCCAGGACCCTCTTCTGGATGGAACTCATGCGGCCCCGGCTCCCCTCCACGAGGCGCCGGGCCTTCACAAGGGTCCTGGACCTCAAGTCCTCCCAGCGCTTCTTGATCTTCTGGACGTTGCGGGTTGCCACCCCCTCCGCGTTGATGGCAACCACACAGTCGGCCCAGATCCTTTCCCGTCCTTCCTTGCTGGCGCGGGACGATCCAAAGAGGGCATCATACTGCCCCAGGACATGCTCCACCAGGACACCAACTTCGGTGGCAGTGAAGCTGGTCCCCCTCTGCCCCTCTGGCCTGGGGTTGCCACTGGTGCCAGATGTGGAAGTGCCCGACATGGCAACCCCAGAGGCAGGTGTGGGTGGGCAACTGGGTCCTGGGGCTGGGCTGTGGAGCGATGTAATCCCAGTTGGGAGTCTTCAGTTCCAGCAGGGGTGGACACAGCAACTGGACCCCTGCAGATGGCTGATGTGCAGGCACCAAATGGCAGGGCACGGTGGCAGCAGGCAGGCAGGCAGGCAGGCAGGCAGCAGCAGATAGCACGTGGGAGGCTGCTCGGGGCACTGGGGGGCAGTAACTCGGCCTTCTGGGCAGGAGCGTGGTGTTCCGTGTGTTTTCGGGTGGCCAGCTTGATACGGAGTGATTTGGCACGTGAAAATCCTGCACGTCAGCTTGAAATCCGAGGAAAGGCCCTTAGCGCGTAAGCGCGTCAGCACGCATACGCGATTCTATTGGACCAGAGTCCCTCAGCGCGTAAGCGCGTCTGACGTGACCCGCACGGGCGTTCCCCACTCAGCACGTGATGACGGAACACACGTGGAAATACTGCACGTCAGAGTGTCATCGCGCGATTGGCCTATGTACGTGTATTTAATGGGTGCGCGGCCACTTACACACGCAAGTACGTCAGCGAACCTGTATCCCGTGGTGCGTGTGAATTTCCACACGCTATTGGACTGGGAACTGGATTCCAGAGGTGCGCGGGTCACACGCTGTATCCCGTGGTGCGTGTGAATTTCCACACGCTATTGGACTGGGAACTGGATTCCAGGGGTGCGCGGGTCACACGCTGTATCCCGTGGTGCGTGTGAATTTCCACACGCTATTGGACTGGGAACTGGATTCCAGGGGTGCGCGGGTCACACGCTCGCCTAGAACACGCGCAAAGCATAAAATTGCGGACTTTAACAATAACAAGCTCAGACGCCAGGATGAACATACCGTTCCTAGCAGCAGTGGCAGTGGGCTACCAAAGGAGGAGGAGGAGGATAGTCAGGGCCAGAATATTCACACCCAGAACCAGCCTTTTCGGGATGCCTGATGACCAGGTGTATGGGAGGTACAGGTTTCCACCACACATCATACTGGACCTGGTGAGTGAGTGGGAGGATGACCTCACATCACCCACCCTGTGCTCCCAAGCACTCAGCCCCCTGGAGAAGGTCCTCAATGTACTGCACTTCTTAGCCACTGGATCATTTCAGCGGACAAGTGCCATAGTGGGTGGGGTGTCACAGGCCACCCTTTCACGCTGCCTACACCAGGTCTTGAACATCATGACTGCACGCCCATCAGTCCGCAGGCACATATACCTGCCCAGAACACCTGCAGAAAGGCATGCTGCCGCCCTGGATTTTTACGGAGTGGCACGATTCCCCAAAGTGCTAGGTGCCATCGACTGCACCCATGTGGCTCTACGTCCCCCCAGGGCATCAGAGCACATCTATAGGAACCGCAAGCACTGGCATTCCATCAACGTGCAGGTAGTATGTAATGCCAAGGGAATCATCACCTCAGTATATGCCAACTATCCCGGGTCCACCCACGACAGCTTCATTTACCGAATGTCCACCCTATGCCGGGACATAGATGCTGGGCGGCATGGCGATACATGGCTGCTTGGTGAGTATGTATGCCACTGCACATGCATGCATGTTGGATACTGAGCAAGGTCACAACCCCACCAATGATACCAATCACCACCTCCACAGGGGACAGTGCCTACCCTCTCAGCCCCCACATGATGACGCCAATTCGGAACCCCACCACGCCACCCCAGGTAAGATATAACACAGCCCACATTACAACCAGGGGCATAGTGGAGCGCACATTCGGAGTGCTAAAGTCACGCTTTCGCTCCCTTGACCGTTCTGGCGGGCAGCTGTTATACGCTCCCCCAGTAGTGTGCAGGATCATAGTGGCAGCATGTGTCCTGCACAACGTTGCAACACGCCGGGGCCTGGCCGTGGACATGGTGGTGGCCCCACATCCCCAACCACATGCACAGCCGCTGCGCATGGGAGGGGAAAGGGCACGGGGGGAGGCAGCCCGTACACAGCTAGTGGCTAATTACTTCACATAGAAATCACACCCCTGTGGAGTGCACACTGCCCTGGCACATTCCATCTGACAATCAATGATGACTCAACCTGACACTGATCCTGAATGTCTGGAGAATGAACCGGGAATACCATGTCAGCCTGAGATTGTTCACCTGGAAGTGTCACAATGTGTGCATCCCTACCCACACAGACACCACCAATGCAGTTTTGTGAAGTTACACATTGAAGCAGCTAAAATGAATACCCACTTGCAAAATGCAACAAGAGGACAGTGCCATGTCAGCCAACCCAACCCCAGCACCGCCACACGACACACCGTGCCATGTCATGCTAATTGCAGGTAAACAAAGTAATCCCCACAACATGACATCAGTCTCACTATGTACAGTGGCACTATTAGAAACCTGCAACACCTGAAATGCTCACAGCAATGCCGGACCAACACCATACTTGAGCACGTAGTACCATTAACATTACATCACAAATGTTACATATTAGTAGTCTCACCACCTGGAAATGCCTGCACTCCCACCACTACCAACTGTGCAGTGTTGTCGCCATGTAGAGTTGTAGGTGCACTGCTGCCAACATGGTCCCCATCGCCAGACTAGAGGTCCTTGTGTGGACATGAGGAAGGGACCTGCAAATTGGGAGGTAGACACAGAAGAAGAGTTACACATCAATGCAACATGCAGTGTACAACACAACAGCAATATGCACTATGAATGTATACACAGTATTGACTACAGACTGGCCACACAGCTCATGGGAGTCCAACGTCACTGTGTAATTCACTGTCACTTGGGCACACCCTTTGCAAGCCCATGGAAACGGGAAGCAGGAGGGGTGTGTGTGACTCAAACCCAAGCATCTGAACCAAATACATTACAAGCCTGCATGTGCCCAGCCACAATGCAGCGTATGCCCACAGGAACCACGGAAGCCAACAGATCGAAGCCAACAGATCGAAGCCAACAGATCGAAGCCAACAGATCGTCCCAAAAAAATTGGGAATAAAAGAAATCAAAATAAAAATAAAAATAAGAAACAATCAAAAATGGCCATTGATGGGCCCGGGGGGGTTGGGGAGGCCACCCAGGAGGTCCGAGGACAGGATGCACACCAGAACCCACCTGCGTGGATCCTGGGAAGATAAAACACCTCCATGGGCTCATGGCCCACACGGCTACCCTATTGTGGGAGTATCACTGCTGTCGCTATTATCACCCTGTGCAGCTGCATCCGGAGGTGGTTGCACTATGGGAGGCAGCCCACGCAAGGCCCTAGTCTGCTCCTCCATGGCTGCAAGCATGCGGGTGTGGTAGGTCTGGTTCTGGAGGATGAGTGTGCGGAGGTCCCCATGCAACAACTCACGGGATGCCCGGACCTCCGCCCTCGTTGCCTGCATCTCAGCTGAGAGCGTACGGGTGAGACGCTCCAGCTGCTGTTCTGTCCTTTGGTGTGTTGAAGCCTCAAGCTCAACAAGAGTCGTCCTGAGGTGTAGGAGCTCCTGCCTCAGGGCTTCCCTGTGGCCCTGGGACTCAATGGAGATGGCCTCCTGCAGAGTCGCCAGTGCCGCCCGCCTGTCCCTGTTGGACCCCAACATGTCCTCCCTGTGTGACTGGCAGATGGAGTCGGTTGCCTGCTCTAGTCGCTCCATCAGCCTTTCTGGGGGGACAATGGAAGTGGCCACCCTATCCATGGCCTGAGCCATCATCTCGGATGATGCAGCCTGTTGGGTAGCCATACCATAAATGGATTGCTCCCATGCGGTATTGCCGGGTGGCGTACGGCCACCACGTCGGCGGGCACCACACCTGTCTGGGGCAAGGCGAACTGCGCCTTGCTGTGCCGGCACTGCCTGAGGCTGCAGGACTGCATTCCCCCTCTGATCTGCTGGCCCAGGAACAGGATCAGATGTCGCGGAGTGTGACCCTGCATCCGTAACCACCGAAGGCGTAGCTGCCAACACTGACATCCCCATGGAGGGTACTGACCCTGGTGCAGGTGGGTGAGACAGAACAGAATCCCTCCCTGGAACACTCACCTGCGACGGCACGTAGGTCTCATCCGAATCAACACCTGAGAACAGCTAGGGGGAGGTGCAGCCAGAGACACCCCTTGAGAGCACGACCTGCAGCACTTGTGGGTTCTCCCCCACCACCACACCACGTCCCTCACTGGTGGTTGGTCGGCCCTGGAACACCTCCTGGGTCTGCACCATCTCCACAACCCCAGCAGTATCAGGTGCGTCTTCCCCTGCAAAGACATGTAAACAAAGAAATGGAAACAGGCATTAGCACCATGGCACACATTGAGGGCTGAGAAGCAAGAGAACCAGTACTTGATTGACACATGTCCCACATGACTAAAACCCTCCCATGCATGCACCCTCACTGCGTATGAAGTGCAGGCAAATGGCACACACTGATGACACCAAGATGGAAGATGAACACATTTTCTGCATGCTGCCTGGCAGTGGCATCACACATTGGCCTGTGATTGGCAGGTGAAACACACATGCCATCACACAGATGGCATGTACCATTGCTATTGAGTGAAGATGGAGAGGAGGGCAGCACCTATTCATTCAGTCCAGTTCCCGCATGTAATAGCTTTTCTAATTCTAACAGGTCAGATTTTTCACCTGGAGCTGCCAGTCTGAAATGGTCAAATTGCACAGGGACATGTGTGTACAAATGATATCCAGGTAACAAAGTCACTCCACTTTACCATACCCATGTCAGACATGTGACTAGTGGACAGCGACATGCCTAGTGAAAGTGGTGGAATGCAAACAAACTGACTGAATGAACAGTGAAAAAGAAGCAAATATGTTGTGTCAAGGTGACACTTCAAGGGCAACTGGCGTGCAGTTGTGCTAGATGTCTACTGTTGGCAGAAGGGATACTGCTATGGCCAAATGCAGCTGCGCAGGAAGGATTGCATGAAGCACATGGCTGACCCATACGACTCAGGCGCACACACTCTCACCTGGCACCCGAACAGAAGCCCTCACACACACACCATGCACATGGATGACACACACATGCATGTGCACTCACCGGACAATGCGTCGTAATCAGCCAGATCTCCCACGCCTTGGATCTGTTCCTCCGTGACGTAGGTCCCAGCGACTGACTCATGTGGAGTGAGTTCCATGTCTACTACTGGAGACCCACCTCCAGTCACTAGAGTTGCGGCATGACTTGAGGCCAGCTTACTCTTTGCCCTGCGCTTTAGGTCATTCCAGCGCTTATAGCAATCATTGGCTGTGCGCCTCATGATTCCAAGGGCACTTACGATGTCCGCAACGGTCTGCCAGTGTGCCTGGCGTTGTGCAGGTGTGGTCTTGGATCCTGCAACAATGACCATCTCGTTGTCATGTCCGGACACATACTCGACAAGTGCATTCAGTTCGTCATCCGTGAAGCTGGGCTTCCTGGACGGGCCAGACTGTGTAGCCGTGTCTGGGGCATCAGCCTGTGCCGGACGAGCACTCTTCCTCTTCCGCTTGGAAGGTGGTGGTGATCCTGAGTGTCCTGCGCCGCTCTGGACACTAGGGGCAGGAGCCCTGGTGGACTCTGTATCAGGAGTGTGGGATTGCACACTCAGCATGGGATTTGGTGCAGGCATTGGCTCTAGTGTGATGGTGTCAGGGGGAATGTCAGCAGCATGGACTAGGACCGACACTGTCCTGGCTGGGTGTGTGAGGGCTGGGGTGGATGGAGCCGCAGCTGCCCCTGCAGCCTCTCCGCCCTGCCTCCTTGGTGCAGCAGATGACCTTGCTGCCCCAGATCCACGTGGCATGATGGCATCAACGTGCACCAGCGCACGTGTCGTAGCCCTGCTGACCTGGAAGTCAGCCATGGAGTCAGCCAGGTCTGGTGCCACAATGGGCTGGTCCAACAAGGGCTGAGCATGGATGGTGTCAGCCACTTCAGCCTCAACGGGAGGGGGGGAGGGGGGGAGTGGGGGGGATGATGGGTGCCCTTGACTGGTCCTCTACACATGGGGGGACAGGCTCACCCTGCAAGTTACGTCCACGTCCCCTACCGGATCCACCACGGCCACCACTTGTGGCTCTTCCACCTTTGCCACCCTTACGGAATCCTCGCCTCCCAGCCATGGCACTGATATTAATGTGCGTATGGGAGTGGCTGTAGACAATTGTCCTGGGCAATTGGGGGTCAAAGGGGTTGGGTACCAGATGGTAATTGTACCCTAGTGCTCTAGCACGGCTGATTGTAACCCCTGGGGAAAGATGACGGGTCACGCAACGCACAGGAGGCCCAAAAAAGGGAGATGACGTGCACGCAACCCCTCCTAGACCACGTGTGCAGAAAGAAAAACCTGCACTACGCTGTGGCACCCAGTAACACAAGAATGAACGTATGCATGTCACACGCAGCCTAGAATGACCTCTGAAGGGGTAGGCTACACACGGGGCAAGCACAGAAGTTGGATACGTGCGTGACTCACCGTCTGCCAGGTAAAAGAGCGTGAAAAATGAGCGCGTTTGGCTGGCTAAACCCCCGCCAAAAGAAGATGTGTACGCTGTCTGAGAAGACAGGACAACAGTAGAAGGGGACACTGTTTGAGGGAACAGGCCCAGGTAAACCAGTAAAAGAGAAAAAAGAGAAAAAGTTGCCAGAGGTAACAGGGAATACGAACTGGAAACGCCGTGAAGTAAATCGCGTCTGAAACGACAAGAAGTACAGAATTCACCCACTCGCTCTCCACGAAAAGCACGTACAAGGAAATGGTGTTCTACATGTACCTTATATACTGGCCCACACGTACAGCGTCACTTACGCGGCGTGTACGTTCACCAATCACACGCTTTGTCACTCCTGCGTGTAGATCCATTTTCACCAATCACATGCTTTGTCACTTCTGCGTGTAGATCCATTTTCCCCAATCACACGCTTTGTCACTTCTGCGTGTAGATCCATTTTCACCAATCACACGCTTTGTCACTTCTGCGTGTAGATCCATTTTCACCAATCACACGCTTTGACACTGGGACGTGTCACGCAACAATTTCCTGCACGTGCAGGTGACTATAGGCGCGCATATGCTGTTGACGGGTTTACGCGCTAAGGGCCTTTGCTGACGTGTGGGATTTCACTCCCTATCAGGCTGTCCACGCGTTCACACATGAGAGACCACGCTCCTGGCCAGGAGGCCAAATTACTGCCCCCCAGAGCCCTGAGCACGCTCCCACCTGCTGCTGCCTGAATGCCTGCTGGCCACGTGCCCCACAGTGCTGGTGGGTGGGGGTGTTGGGAGACATGGGTGGGGGCCTGGTGGAGGGTGCCCCTGCACTGGTGGGGGTGGTGGGAGACATGGGTGGGGGCCTGGTGGAGGCTGCCCCTGGTGGCGGAGGGGGTGGGGGTGGTGGGAGACATGGGTGGGGGCCTGGTGGAGGGTGCCCCTGGTGGCGGGGGGGTGGGGGTGGTGGGAGACATGGGTGGGGGCCTGGTGGAGGCTGCCCCTGCACTGCTGGGGGTTGGGGGTGGTGGGAGGCATGGGTGTGGGCCTGGTGGAGGCTGCCCCTGGTGGCGGGAGGGTGGGGTGGTGGGAGACATGGGTGGGGGCCTGGTGGAGGCTGCCCCTGCACTGCTGGGGGTTGGGGGTGGTGGGAGGCATGGGTGGGGGCCTGGTGGAGGCTGCCCCTGGTGGCGGGGGGGGTGGGGGTGGTGGGAGACATGGGTGGGGGCCTGGTGGAGGCTGCCCCTGGTGGCGGGAGGGTGGGGGTGGTGGGAGACATGGGTGGGGGCCTGGTGGAGGCTGCCCCTGCACTGCTGGGGGGTGGGGGTGGTGGGAGGCATGGGTGGGGGCCTGGTGGAGGCTTCCCCTGCACTGCTGGGGGTTGGGGGTGGTGGGAGGCATGGGTGGGGGCCTGGTGGAGGCTGCCCCTGGTGGCGGGGTGGTGGGGTTGGTGGGAGACATGGGTGGGGGCCTGGTGGAGGCTGCCCCTGGTGGCGGGAGGGTGGGGGTGGTGGGAGACATGAGTGGGGGCCTGGTGGAGGCTGCCCCTGGTGGCGGGGGGGTGGGGGTGGTGGGAGGCATGGGTGGGGGCCTGGTGGAGGCTGCCCCTGGTGGCGGGAGGGTGGGGGTGGTGGGAGGCATGGGTGGGGGCCTGGTGGAGGCTGCCCCTGCACTGCTGGGGGGTGGGGGTGGTGGGAGGCATGGGTGGGGGCCTGGTGGAGGGTGCCCCTGCACTGGTGGGGGTGGTGGGAGACATGGGTGGGGGCCTGGTGGAGGCTGCCCCTGGTGGCGGGAGGGTGGGGGTGGTGGGAGACATGAGTGGGGGCCTGGTGGAGGGTGCCCCTGGATGGTGGGGGCTGGGGGTGGTGGGAGACATGAGTGGGGGCCTGGTGGAGGCTGCCCCTGGTGGCGGGGGGGGGTGGGGGTGGTGGGAGACATGGGTGGGGGCCTGGTGGAGGGTGCCCCTGGTGGCGGGGGGGTGGGGGTGGTGGGAGACATGGGTGGGGGCCTGGTGGAGGCTGCCCTGCACTGCTGGGGGTTGGGGGTGGTGGGAGGCATGGGTGGGGGCCTGGTGGAGGCTGCCCCTGGTGGCGGGAGGGTGGGGGTGGTGGGAGACATGGGTGGGGGCCTGGTGGAGGCTGCCCCTGCACTGCTGGGGGTTGGGGGTGGTGGGAGGCATGGGTGGGGGCCTGGTGGAGGCTGCCCCTGGTGGCGGGGGGGTGGGGGTGGTGGGAGACATGGGTGGGGGCCTGGTGGAGGCTGCCCCTGGTGGCGGGAGGGTGGGGGTGGTGGGAGACATGGGTGGGGGCCTGGTGGAGGCTGCCCCTGCACTGCTGGGGGGTGGGGGTGGTGGGAGGCATGGGTGGGGGCCTGGTGGAGGCTGCCCCTGCACTGCTGGGGGTTGGGGGTGGTGGGAGGCATAGGTGGGGGCCTGGTGGAGGCTGCCCCTGGTGGCGGGGGGGTGGGGGTGGTGGGAGACATGGGTGGGGGCCTGGTGGAGGCTGCCCCTGGTGGCGGGAGGGTGGGGGTGGTGGGAGACATGAGTGGGGGCCTGGTGGAGGCTGCCCCTGGTGGCGGGGGGGTGGGGGTGGTGGGAGGCATGGGTGGGGGCCTGGTGGAGGCTGCCCCTGGTGGCGGGAGGGTGGGGGTGGTGGGAGGCATGGGTGGGGGCCTGGTGGAGGCTGCCCCTGCACTGCTGGGGGGTGGGGGTGGTGGGAGGCATGGGTGGGGGCCTGGTGGAGGCTGCCCCTGCACTGCTGGGGGTTGGGGGCGGTGGGAGGCATGGGTGGGGGCCTGGTGGAGGCTGCCCCTGGTGGCGGGGGGGTGGGGGTGGTGGGAGACATGGGTGGGGGCCTGGTGGAGGCTGCCCCTGGTGGCGGGAGGGTGGGGGTGGTGGGAGACATGAGTGGGGGCCTGGTGGAGGCTGCCCCTGGTGGCGGGGGGGGGTGGGGGTGGTGGGAGGCATGGGTGGGGGCCTGGTGGAGGCTGCCCCTGGTGGCGGGAGGGTGGGGGTGGTGGGAGACATGAGTGGGGGCCTGGTGGAGGGTGCCCCTGGATGGTGGGGGCTGGGGGTGGTGGGAGACATGAGTGGGGGCCTGGTGGAGGCTGCCCCTGGTGGCGGGGGGGTGGGGGTGGTGGGAGACATGGGTGGGGGCCTGGTGGAGGGTGCCCCTGGTGGCGGGGGGGTGGGGGTGGTGGGAGACATGGGTGGGGGCCTGGTGGAGGCTGCCCCTGCACTGCTGGGGGTTGGGGGTGGTGGGAGGCATGGGTGGGGGCCTGGTGGAGGCTGCCCCTGCACTGCTGGGGGGTGGGGGTGCAGGGGGACATGAGCAGGTGTGCAGGGTAGTCCCCTGTTTTGTAGGCTGCCTGCAGGGGCCGTGGAGGGTGTACAGGGAACACCTGTGAGGACCCACCCAGCCTAATCGCCTGTGACTTCCCACGCACCCCTGTAATACACGTACCCAGCCAAATCGCGTGTGATGATTCCCACGCACCCCTGTAATACACGTACCCAGCCAAATCGCGTGTGATAATTCCTGCGCACCCCTGTAATACACGTACCTGGCCAAATCGCATCCCTGTAATACACGTACCCAGCCGAATCGCGTGTAAAACTTCCCGTGTACCCCTGTAATACACGTACACAGCCAAATCGCATGTGATAATTCCCGCGTACCCCTGTGATACACGTGGCCTGGCTAATCGCGTGTGAAACTTCCCGCCTACCCCTGTAATACACGTACCCTGGGCAATCTCGTGTTCAACTTCCCACGTACCCCTGTAATACACGTACCCTGGCTAATCGCATGTAAAACTTACCGCATACCCCTGTAATACACGTACCCTGGCCAATCGCGTGTTAAACTTCCCGCGTACCCCTGTAATACACGTACCCTGGCTAATCGCGTGTTAAACTTCCCGCGTACCCCTGTAATACACGTACCCTGGCTAATCGCATGTTAAACTTCCCGCATACCCCTGTAATACACGTACCCTGGCCAATCGCGTGTTAAACTTCCCGCGTACCCCTGTAATACACGTACCCTGGCTAATCGCGTGTATAACTTCCCGCGTACCCCTGATATGCACGTTACCCGCTTTGCGTTCCTTGTTTGGCAGCCCTGTAAACTGGTCCAGGGTTAGCGCAGCCCTTTGCGATGATTTTGCGATTTTGATGGCTTTTCCTTGCGCGAGGGCGTTCTTGGGGGCGTTACTGGCGCTGCTGCAGGGTCGCTGCGATACTCTGCGCCACGGCTGGTTTGGGAGCCTAAAATCCATGAATACGCTGTGCGCGGAAATCGGTTTTAGCGCACGTGCCTGGCGCAGTCAATCGCACGCGGACACTCTGCGCCAGCCGCTTGCGACACTTTTCTGCGAAATTCTATGAATTACCCTGTAAGTCTTTTGTTGGCACACCATTAATTAGTGCAATCAAGGATTGATCTGTTGGCTGTTGTACTCCTAGAGGTTCTGCCTTTTCTTTAAGATCTAATGGCAAATATACTACTTTGCCACAGATGTCATTTAGTAACTCAAATGGAGGCAATTTGGCTGTTTTCAGTTGAAGGCCTTTTATTGCTTGAAATGGGTTTACTGATTGTATTATAATGCTCTCATACAAGTTAAGTTGTTTCAGAGACTTTGGAAGTGGGAATATTTCTACGTTATTAGTGATAGCACGTGATGGCATTTGGTTATTGTCAAGCTTTGTATTGCAGTATGTGCAAACTATTGAGGGGGTCAGTTATTTTGTATTTATTTTCTGCTGTTAGATATAAAACTAATTGGAAACATTTGGATTCCTCATTTTCCGATTTGTTGTAGGACATATCTATTATTGTGCTCTTTCTATAAAATGTCCTGCGACAACAGACACATACTTAGTCTGGTATTTCAGCAGATGTGTTTTGAAACTTAGCTATTTTTTTTAAATGTGTTTGTTAGGAGGTTGGTGTTTGTGAAGTTTCTGCTAAGGTTTTCTGAAGTTACTGAATTTTCTAAGTAACCTTCAGTTTCCTAAGTATATACTTTGGATGTGCTCTATTTCTTGAAGAAATTCTTTGGCTGATGAAGTAGAATGTCATTTAAATTGTGTAGTTCTAGATCAGGACATTTTACATAGTATATAGTCTATGCACATGATTCTGTATTGCAAAATGGTGTGTTGCCAACATTTTGATGTGGTGGAAGCTGATTTTGCAAGCAGTTCCTGAAATTCAGGCTAATGAATGTCCTTGAAGTCCTTGGTGGCTGGGCACTGGACAAGAGTTCATGGTTTGTAAAGTTGTATTTTTGTTTTGTCTTTTAGTTTTACATAGTGATTGAGAAATTGTCATAAAAGGATTGTTGGTGTACATTACACATTGATCTGCATGTCCATTTATACACTTTGTTTGGGTGAAATGAATATTTGGTTGGAAATTTGTTGGGGACGTTTTTTCTATGAGGGTTTCTTTTGCTACAATAGTGCCTAATACCATTTCATACCCCCTGCCTTTAATGTCAACGATCAGCCTTTCTGTTCTGAAGTCTGTGATCTAACTGGACCACTAAGTCTATATATTCAGCGCAGTCTTGAGGTGGGTTCACGACTTGAGCCAAGACATCCTTGAGTTCTCCTCGGAGCCCTCGATGAAATAAGGTGATTTGTTTTACCTCAGGCCATCCAGTTTCCACTATCAACCGTGATGTAGGATAGAAGGTCCTGGTTACCCTGTCGTAGGTTTGTTATCAAGGGCCTGTCCTTGGGAGTGCCTGGCAAATAGTCTTTCCATGCTCATTTGCAAGCCCTGAAATTCCCGAAGAATTGGGTCAACCTGAGTGACTAGTGGAATTGACCAATCAGCTGCACTGCCGCTGAGATATGACAATACAAAGGCTACCTTGGCTTGATCGTTTGGGAAGGCTCCAGGTCTGCATAAAAAACCTTTTGGGATCTCCTGCAAAGCGTTCGGGCGGAGCTAATGGAATATTTCCTGGTAGGTTTATTTGCACAGGGCTACTCGATGACACAGGAGCTGGATTTCCCCCGGGAACTGGTAGGGGTGCTTGTCCAGCCTGGCTTTGCAGTAGTTGCCTAGCTAGGTCATCAGTTCGCTCCTTTGACAAAATCAGTTCTCTCCTAAGAGCATTGGTTTCTTGACGGGTGGAATGCACTTCAGCCCTCAGTTCCCCTAGTAATTGGGCCAATTGGTCAGTTTCTGAGGTATCCATAACGCCCGGGTAGGAATTTGTGGGTAGGCTTTGCGTTCTGTTACGCTCACCTGGCTCCCACAGGGGCGTCGATCTGAACTGGACAGCTGTGGCCTCCACCAATGTGATGCGTAGTGCCGAGATGACGGACTGGATTGGCCCACCTAGCTTCGTTTGCTTGGCTTGTAGGAATATTCTTCTGCAAATGGAGGAAGGGAATTAACCACCCGTGGAGTTGAGCGTCAACCCTCCCCCACTCCTGCTGTTCTCCCCATTGATCACCTTTGATGTCCCCTCTTATAGTCTCACCTGATGGTTTGGAAAGATGAGCTCTCCATCCTGCATTGAGCGCAGGGGCGCGTAGATAACTAGTTGCTTCACTGGCTCGAAGGAATTGGTGAGTTCCAGAACAATATTGACTCTGAGATTCCCGGCAAGACACCGTAAGTATGTAGTTCGTAGGAGTTCAAATGTCTGACTTTCACTCTTGTCCGATACCTTGCAGGTTGCAGCTTGACCCTAGCAAAGAGTTCCTCGTGGCAACCAGTAATATTCAGGTAAGGATTTGTATTATCCAACACAGTTCGATAAAATAATGTCAATATGTAATCTGTTGCTTTCTCCCTTATTCAGGTGTTGAGAGAAAGTATGAAGTCTCGGGGAATAATGCCTCCGGCGGCAAAATCTGGTAAGTCTATTGTGGTGAGGAGGTTTCCCCTTGTTTGTCCCTTTGTTTCACCTTGCCGTCCTTTTGTTTCCCCTTAGGGGCCGGGGTTCAGCGAGGATGCAGTGGAAGCTGCGCCGACCCGTGAAGAGGAATAGTACCCCCGATGGTAAAATCAGGTAAGTCTATGGGGGGTAACTAATATTGCCTCTGTGTATTCCCTTGGCTCACCTTGCTATTCTTGTCTTCCCCTTAGTTGCCGGAGTGCGGCGAGGACGTGCAGAAGGATGCGGTGGATCGTGAGGATGCTGCGAAGGCCGGTGAGTTCAGCGCGGCGCTGCAGCAGGCGAGGCGACGCGCATAAAATAACTTCTTTCTTCCAGCTCGAAGGCGCGATGGATTGGGAATTCAGGTAAGGATCAAAGGTATTGCTCTTGTTCTAACCTTTTCTCCTTCTTTCTCCCCTTTTCTAGGAGCTTCAGACTCGAGGCGGGCTTGGCAGAAGACTGGATGCAGACTTGCAGGCATGGTGAGCGTTACGCTGCTGGATGCAGAATAACGCGAAGCGTGTGCTGCTCTTCGGGCATGGTTTAAATAGCCTTCAAAGTAGTCCCAGGTAAGTATTCCTCCCCAGCCCCAACCGAGTAAACAATAATCCCTAGGTAAAGTAGTCCCTTCCAAGCCTCTTTTGGCTTGGAGCTCTTGCAGCATGGTCTGCATCAGGTAAATTTGCAGCATGGTCTGCATCAGGTAAGTTTTAATCTATGAGCCTGGTGCCATAGACAGCCATGACTGCACCCAAATAGCCCCTAGCAGGGGTTGTTGGTCTTGCTTGGAATAACTTGATGCCTGTTCCGGGGTTGCTGGACTTGGTCTGGGTCCCCGGGGGTAGGCATCATGACAGTGTAGTCGAAGATGACCCCGAGGTTTTTAGCCTCACAGGTGGGCACAGGAAGAGGGCCAAGTGAGGCTGGCCAGAGAGTGACAGGAAAGGAGGGGGCAGGTGTGCCAATGAGGAGAATCTCAGTCTTACTGGCATTAAGGCAGGTATATATTCAATTAGGTCCCTGTATTAACAACACGCCAATATAATCTTTTGTTTAGATCAGTACATATTTTAATACATTAAATAGTTCATAATAGCTCTCCCGATCACATCTGACATCTTGTTACAAACATTATAAACACAAACCCTTGTAGGGACTTTTCATAAAAATAAATTTCTTATGTGATGTCATCATTGATGACACCAATTACATTTGTGATGTCATCTTTGTTGTACTTTGAGTTATCCTTAGCAGTGCACGGTGGTGGCGCATGCTATGGTTGCTTAGCTTACCATGACTGGCAAATTTCTGGGAGGATTTGCTTTTACTTGTAACCATAATGTGCCTTTAACAACGTTTTTTCACTGAATTTCATAGGTTTATAGTAGTGCAACGTAACCATAACCTCCCCTTAAACAGGTTTTTTCACTCAATACATATTTTTTATATATTATATATTCATTAAACAACCTTTGAAATTCACAGGGTGTGAGAAGTGACGACCATCTTAAACCATATTAACTCAGGGCCCCCTGTGAATGTCCCCCATTATGTCATTTTTACTACGTTGTTAATCCCTGATGTGATGTAATGTAGGCTGATTAAGGGGGCAATCTTCTACCGAATCACAACGCACAACCACATGTATGAGGCGAGATCTAACTGAAAAATGAAGTGCCTTGTGGTTGAACCGGTGAAGAAAGGACACTACGGTGTAGATTAGGTGCAGATGTCATTGTAGGACACAATAGGTGCAGGGAGAGGGCTGCATGTATAGCATGGGAGAAGATCAGTGGAACGTAATTGAAATTCAAGCAGTATTCCGTTTGTTGTGTTTTCACAGGAACCTTCTGCAGGAACAGTAGAGCATGCATGACTTGAAAAATCCTAGCACCTACCTGGTGGCATGTTCAATATCCTTGTGGCATTTTGGACCTGGTAAATATCCGGAGAACTTTGCCATGGAAATAATTTAAGAGTGCCCAAAAAGAATATTAAAAGATGGTATTTAGCTTTTGTTATACTCTATGGTGTTGGTTCTTAATCTTAATAATGGCAGGATTCCACATGGTGTTGAATAGAGACCTCCCACTCATGAAGGATGATGCAAAGGTGGCACAATGCAAGCATTGAGATGAATGGATGGAGCAGGTAGAGCCATGCAAAGTAGTCAGATGAGGTGGTGGATTAAGAATGATATTCCCATGCTTTGGGATGGCACTGCAGATGGTCCTCGCCTTAGGATCCCCTGTCAAAAGGTGAACCAAACTAATTCCACTTCTTTAAGGCATGTTTCAGCACCAAGAGGTACTGCTAGATGTATGGCCCAGCCATCAATGTGTTGGACTTCTTCCTTGGTGGGCTTTCTTTCTGGACCCAGATGATGTGGTGGTCTTCCGTTATAGTTACATGTTGGATCTCCTCCTCACTGGCACTGCCCTTCCTGCTATCCAATCATGGTGGTGCATGGGAAATGTGGTTTGGAATAAACATAAAAAAGAAAACACAATCGACATTACCATTGAAAAGAAAAAGAAAATATATTGAAATAATAAAAAAGACAGTACAAATGAAAAACAGCACAAGGTGCAATGGGGAAGGATATGCAATGTAAAACAGGGTAGGAAAGTTGTTTTTCTTGCACAAATGATGATGTTGAGCAGAAACTGCAGTACTCTTCAGAGACACAGAAATGTTAAAAAGTGCACCTGCCTCATGCAAGAACTTATTCATGTACGCTCACAGGAATGGGAATGAGCCAATAAGTATTCAATGCTTGTTATCACAGGGTCTTGGCACATTGTCCAATTCTCATACAAATCACACAAGGGAATTTCTGTTTGAAAGCATTTAGTATGTGAAATATCATTGATTGTATGTTCTCCTCTGGTGTTGGATAGGGTAATGTGTTTATAGGACACGCTGCAACTGTTACATTTTACTCACATATTTATGTGGTAATATCTTACAGAAATTATAGACATGAATCCTGCAAGACCACTTCCCAATGTTCAGTTCAGTTTCTGCCTAAGCCCCACAGTAGCCTGAAGAAATATAAATTACAGAATTACTTCAGATTGTTTAAAACATTACATTTCAGTGCTTTTGGCATGATCAGAGCCCTCCCTGATGATACACCAGTACATGTTATTATTGATTGTGCTACACATGTTGATTTGTGGTAAGGCATTTCCTTGCCAGTCAGATAGCACAGTGAGTAGAGTGCTCCCTTTGAAATCTGTGCTGACGGAGGTTCGAATCTCGGCAGGGCCAAACTCAGCCTTTCATCCTTCTGAAGTTGATAAATGAGCACGAACATTGTGGGTAATAATAAGCAACACTCAGATGCCCAACGGTTTGTAGTGCTATATAAATGCTAATTTATTTTTATTATTGAGCAAACTATTCAAATTGAGCAAAATTATTCAACAGGAAATGAAAGAAGTTTAGAGTACAAAATTGTCCTGCAAGACCGTTTCCACAGTTATGGGTAACAATATGTAATCAGAACATTAGCCAATTGGATGTCAAGTACCTTAGACTTAGGTTTTATGTACCACCAAAGATAAATTGCTCAAGATAAATGTAGAGTGACTGGATGAAGGTGTGTGTCTTTTAATAATGTTTGTTTTGTTGGACAAAGGGAATACAAATTGTATTGTCTTTGATAAATGGGAGTGTTTTTATAACTGGAAGTATGGGATAGGATGTACAGGACTTTATTCATTTTTGGTGGTGTTGCTTTGAAGGTAATACTGTCATTGATCATAAAGATGAACAGCTGAATGTCATTTGAAATGAAGAGCAAGTTTTCTACCATGATAGATTATGATCTAGAGTTTTCAAGACGCCAGATGTTCTTTTATTTCCTTTTACATCTTCTGAAAGTGTAGTGGAATACGAAGAAACATATAATGGTTGTCATTGGATCTCTAGGTTTTTTTGGTTCTAAGAGCATTCTCTGGATAGAGTGTATGAAGTAATAGCCATTTGTTGATTCTGTGGGGAAATACGTTTTAATGACTGTACTGTTTGTAGTTTATTGGGAATGAAAAAACTACGGTGGCACTTCAAGCTATATATTGAACAATATTGTGGACATACATATTTTCTGATGAAGACTAGAAGTTAAAATGTATGTTAGGCGATTGTTTTTCAAAGCTGAAGAAGGTATAATTTCATTATAGTTACTCGGAAAACCAACGGCCTTTTAAGAGCCATCAAATTAGCATAAGCTATGTACATTTAATTAACAGTATTACTATATGTCATATTTGATGATTACAGCAGTAATGCTGAGAAAACATGTTATTGTTAAGTAAATGTAACTTTTTATGTTTTGTGAGTGGTCCTTAAAAGGACCGTTTAAAAAAAAAAAAAAAAATTGGCATCATTTGCACCAAACAGACTTTTAAAGCTGATGAAGTATTTTCAAGGAAGGGTATATTGCATGACTCTGTCAGATCTCTCTATCAAGAAACAATCTGTTGGAAATATAAAACTGGATTTTGTTATTGGATATCCAATGCAACCTATTACTAGTTATGTATGCTGATATGACACATTTCTTCAAATTTTCTCTACTTTAGAATTTAATTTGGCTGTCAATTTACGTTGTTGACTTTGTGTAATATTTTCGACAATAAAAGTGTTGGTACAGTGCTATGAGTTTTGCAATAACATGCTTCATAACTAAAGAACAATAAATCCCATGAAGATTCCATTAATGTCCTATTTCATGGCTCTGAAACACATCATTAACCAATAGATCCAAGAATCATCCTTGCACCACTCAGATTTACCATGCAAATGCGGGTTTTCATTTTAGTTAGCTCTAAAGAAACAAAATAAAACATTTCTCAGTGAGCAGCCATTTTCCGTTTTGTAAAACTGTGTTCAGTGGTTATATGCATTGACTTTCTGCTGTGAAATTGAATAGGCTGATTTGAAGGATATCATTTCTTGGTGGAGATTGTAAGATATACGAGTTTGTTTCCCAAAGTAAATTGAATGCACATCATTACCAAGAACGGTTTATTAGCTCCATTTTGTGGTGGTTGCTCTTTGTACTGTTCATGTTGCAGCAGTGGGGATCCATCTCTCAGCAATTTCGTTCTGTAAAGTTTTGTTGGAGTGGAAGAAATCATTTTTAGTCATTGATCAACATATTCCCCTGGAAAATGCCGATTTATTAGATTACAATTCACTCCTTTTGGAAATGCAAGGCAAAATGCAGTATTTTATGATTTTGAATATGTGATAACATTGGCAGCTCCTTATTTAGGGCGTGGGGGTGCCAAACCCCTCCTGGAGTGCAGAGAAAAAAGGAATTATGGTAATCTGTTTGTTATGCGTGATTTGTTAAACGCGGCGGCGTGATGGCAACGTGATACATGAAAAATAACTCCTCTTGCTCCGCTCGCATGGTGGATGTACCTTGCCTTGCCACAGCAGGGGCGCATCCATTTAAAGCAGTTTTCTTTTCGTTATAGTGCCTGGAGCTTGTCGTAGCTCCACGCACTTTACGCTAGCAGACTAATAGCATTTGAATGTGGAGGCTGGCGGGACGCAAGAGCAGTGGCCCCGGCCCCACCAGTATACATCTATATTCTGTGCGCAAACAGTGCAGTGAAATACTGCATAGTAACAGTGACAGATTAAACCGTTTTCATTGGCTGTTTGCCAGCCAATGAAAATAATGCTGGTCACTTGTGGGATGGGTGATGGGCAGGCACAGCGCCCCCTTCTCACTTAGTTGTTGCCAAGCCCAGGGTGTGGTCGACTCGCCCTACTCCTCGAGCACGGCCTGCCTGAGCCATGTGTGGTGCGTGTGGCCCGCCCTGGCCCACCCCGAGCTGAATCCGACAATGTACTTGACGGCGTTCAACTACTGCACGGTAACTACTGTGCCTGTGTCTGGGGGGAGGTGAGCAGGCTGCCACAGTGGCACTATTAGAGTTGGTGTGTCATCGGTGAGCATTGATGTAGGCCAGGCCAAGGCGAGACTGAGACACAAGCAGAGCGTGGTGCTATCTGTAGCCGCCTCCTTTATTGGTTTTGCTTTTTTTGCAAATATGTTTTTGTTCATTGCAATAATGACACATCTACACATACGTGTTACTTGAATTGTGCATAGTTGGCTTCTTTCATGCAGTGCATATTTATAGAGAGAGAGATTTGTGCTGCGGCCCAGCGCGCTATCGCGATTCATCCATAGCATTTTGCTTTGGCACTGTAACAGTGCACTATTAGCTGGTTACGAATTACCGATCAGCTACATTTCCAAAAGCACAGGTGCTGCCCGGCTAACTTCTAGAATCCATTAAACTCACGGTACCGTCGATAGATTCGGAAGGCGCTTGCAGCCTACCTAGCATAAAGCGTCTGACATTCTAGAACAATGCTAAGCACCTATTCAAACCTGCTTGAAGTTGGCAGGCAGGACTGTAGCTCCAAGAACGTGCTGGTGAAAGCAGAGTCGCCAGGCTTTTTTGCAGCAGCAGTAAGTGCAAACAGTGACCGAGTCCCCCATTTAGAGTGGGCCTAGTAGCCTGCAGTCTGTTGAATTGCACATAATGTGTGCGAAAAATGCGACCTACCTCTGCACTTAATTTCAAATTGGGGGTGAGCTTGCCCCAGCGCAAACAATGAGGAAGGAAGAACCAGAAAATTGACCGTCTTACTCATTGCAAGCGCTGTAGGGGTATGAGCAGTTTCACTTTATTTAGGGTGATTATCTGCAGAGTGAACATAAAACAGACCTACATTAAAAACACTTGTTTCATTTGTATTTTGATTATTAAATTTGATTTTGCATGGTTGCATATCGCAAAAGTGCCAGTTGCTATGGGGCAGCCCAACCTGCACTTCCCATTGTGTGAATGGTGGCTTGCTGGAAGTAGCAGCATTCACAAAGCGACGTTCAACCTTGTCACCGTGCAGTGAACAGTGACGGACGGATGGGCCATCTTGGATTGTAGTGTAGTAGTACCTTTGCACAACTGCGGAGACAGTTTCGGTGCTTCCAGAGTGAGTCACCTGGAACAGAAAACATTGCAGGCTCACAATGGTCTCCTGGTGAATTCCCAATACCGAGCAGGCTATCTATATTTCACAGGAATTGAGCTCTCGCACTTGTGGCTGCTTATTTATTCAAAAGTGCATGAAAGGGTGGACATGTTTTCTTCTGGTCAACAATGTAGGACCCCTTAGCAGCGGTCCTGCAGCTTCTGCACTGTGAGCAAACAGTTCTACTAAAAGGGAGTAGCAGAACACATTGGAGTCCGTTTTGCTAGTGCCACGCTGCATGTTTCCTATAATATAAAGCTTAAGAAGACAGCTTGCTGTGGCACTGATATGAGGATAGTTAGACACTACCCTCTGCAATGATGTGAGGGCTCGGCGGGCTTGCATTAGCACTGCAATATGGGCGTGAACAGTTAGACACCATTATGGCCATAGTACTGGTCTGTGGGCACTCTAGATTAGATGCTGCCAGCCACAACAATATGAACCATAAGGAAGCTTGAATACCACAGGCGCATGGCCACAGAGACCATCACTGTCCTTCAGTAACCAATGAGTTGTGAAGTAGGGCAGCTAGGTTTAGAACTCTGTGTGCCACCCGAGCCATGGATTGGATGGTTCATTTGGTGATTGCAGGAATGCAGGTGGAGGTGTTATACGCACTGAAAGATGCACAGTGCCAGAGCGACGTCCTCAAGAGAAGCTAATTTTCACTGTGGGATGGGGAATGAAGGCCCCTGCAGAGAACACTGACACATAGCTGTGAAGATTAGGAGAAAGGAAGTTTCATCAGTGGTAGCAGAAAGAGCCAATCGGTTCAGGGACCCCTGCACCAGGCACCGTTTGCGATGTGTCTTCTTTTATTGCTCTCTTCTCTGTTGTGTCGGGCCTCACCATTCCTCGTGAGCATTGAGAGTTTTTACGCAATCCCATTTGCAGGACACTTGGTTGGCACTAGCACCATGTCTATAGAATTACCCACATTTCAGGCCTTTGCCATGTATACGCCATGACAAGGCAGGGGTACCAGTATTGGTAAATGGGCATGCATTTTTATGTCATCTTCCAAAATAAAGAAATTAAATGCAAATTCGGGGTTAAGGTCGCACTTTCCACCTGTTTTTATGGGAATGGGTTGACATTAATGAGCCGATTGCATGATCACAGACCAACACAATTAAACTTCCTGTAATACAATGCTTTCAAGGAACTTTACATTCTCATTGCACTCGCCTTAATTTTTGAAGCAGTATTAATTACATTTGTGATCTCATTACTGTGCATCAGGAAGAGCTCTGGGGAGAAACAAGTGCAGCGCGCAGAAAAAATGGTGTATTTCATAAATAGGAAGGAAGGAAACCACAGTACAAGAAAATAACTACACATGATAGCGTGCATGCTTAACATTATTATTTACAGTATAATGATGTGATAATAAAGTGTTATTTATATATATATAGCGTTCTTAGCAAAGCGCTTTCATAGAACATGTTAACATACAATATCACCCAACCGAAGTTGATATTCCTCCACCTCGGATGGATGAAAGTCTGAGTTCCTTTTGCCGGGATTTGAACCTGCAAGTCACACTGATCGTTTTGCAGCATTTTTGCGACGTCTGCTGTTCTTCCTCCGCCTCTGTAATGTTAGGAAAGATCCCCAGTTTCTAAGTTGACTAAATATCTGTAGTGTTTCATGACTGCACTGAAACCAAAAACGTGATGGGTGGAAGGTTTTGAATGAATCTGTGCCACTGTCACTGCTCTGGGCAACCTTGCACACCACTGTCTTTTCGCCGGGCTGTGCCATTGCAAAAGGGATCCAGCCATATGCATATCAGTCAGGTACTGCCACCAATGGGAGCAGGCCTGCCCATCAACTGCCTTCATACCTGGAAAATACCCCTTCAGAGGTAACTGAATTTCTTTATGCATACAACACAGTGCCAGCTATTCTCAACACAAGCTGCTTTAAAATACTTCACCATCACACTTGCATACGTAAGAATAATGTACCACAATTAGTAGCTAAAACCTAATGCTTTTTATGTCATATTTGTGTGGGTTTGGCAGTAAATTTCACATTTTGAAAGCCCTTTTTCCAAAGTTTTCCCAGGGGGGAAAAACCCTGTGTCCCTCTTGATATGGATTGGGCTCACTCGCTGCACTCTCTTGCTTCCAAATTCGCCCCGGCAAATGTACGCCCCACCACCTTTCATAGTCACCAGCCGCCACTGTGTGATAACTTGTGTGCTTGGGCTGTGTCTGCCAAGCGCATGAGTTGGAATGAATGAGTGCAATGCTTAATGGTATGTGAATGGCAGGGGGCTCCAGATTCCAAGGGTGACAGTTAGGGACTTCAGGATGGGAGCTCGAACTTGAAGGACATATATTCCATGCTCTCATGTTAAACATTTTACTTTTGAACCTGAAACAAATGAGGTACTTTCTGATTGTACTTACCTGGGCCCTGAGTGGTTCCTGTGTGCTGGTTGACAATACCTATGACCCAGGATACTACATTTTGGTGACGAGTTAATGAAATGAGTGCCACAGAGAGGAGGATTTGAAGAACTGTTGCAATTGGTAGAAGCAAGAAGGAAGTGGATGTCCTTGCCAATGAAGATGTGCCATGGAGGAGAGAGGTTTCACAAAGCCACTGTTGGAGCTCCAAAGAGCCACTGAATCCCAGGGCGTGAGGCTGGATGGAGCCCTGCTGTCAGTGGACAGTGCGAGATGAGGAGCATTTGGGAGGGCAAAGGGAGATTGCCCCCACTACATCGGAGGAATAGTCGTCTGCCATGGCAATGGGTCGACATTGTGCTGGCAGAGTTAAAAGCACCACAGAGAATAATGGCACCACGGAGAGTATCCTGTGAGTTGAAGAGGCGTCACACGTTGATGGTGTTGGTGTGCTGTAAAAGCATAAAGATTGGGGCAGTTGTCCCTGTCCAGTGGGTGTGCAATAGCGCTCATGAAATAGGAGGATTCTGGGACATTTAGTCCCCTTGCTGACGGCCGTTTGAGTGCCATGTTCAGGGCTGACTTTAGCAAAGTGCTGGGACTCTGCAAGCATGAGAACATGGTATAAAATGCCCGGTTACCGAACGAGCCATTTGGATTTTCTGTGTGTTCCAGGATGGTAGTTGATGGAACGTGTGGTGTCACGTGTCCCGCTAGTCCGGGGATCACGTGACACGCCGGAAATAAAGGAACCACCGGAACTGACGCCAGGGAGTCAGTCCGGGTTTATGCACCAACCTGAAGAGTCGTGTCGTTCTTTCCGCCGCGCACACACCGCGCAGCGTAACACGAGCAAGCCTGCTGGCGAGCTCATACCCGGTGGGAGGCCCTCCCCCGCCTAACATCACACTGGCGACGAGGCGGAAAAGGATCCGCGAGAGCCCGCACCTCCACCACACACGGAGCCGCGCAGTTGCGCACACGCGGAAGAAACAAGCTTCCCCGCTCGCCGAAGCGGAGAAAAAAAAAAAAAATTATTAAAGAGGAACAATTACTCCGCTACCACGCGGCGACCTCACTGCCTGCTGACACCCCTTCCGTGACTGGCACAACACACGGAGGCCCCGACCGTCACGAGAGAACGTTTCGCTCCCAACATTCCACGGAGCTCCAGCAAACCTGCATGTGGCATGTCTCTTCCTCCGCAACGCCCTCCTGCATCACCCTGAGGAGGAAGGAAAGGGACGTGTGGCAACAACACAGGCACTCTGCATCACTACAGCCAGGTATACGGCCTCCACCAAACCAGAGGTGCCACGTTCACCAGGAAACAGCGTCGGCAGAAGAGAAGTAAGAGCGTTGTGGACTCCCCATACCCATGTCCAGCCCAAATATCAGCCCCACGAGGGCCAGCACCGGGTCATCCTCCAGGAGGAGCCTCACCATGGATCATCCTGATCCAGCGCAAACATCGTTTATGCCACCATTTGACCCATTCACCACAGGTGCCGCCATTAGATGGGAAATATGGCTACAGCAGTTTGAAATGCATCTGGATGCAAGAGACATTACGATAGGGAGGAAGAAACGCACTTTCCTCCTCCTCAACATTGGAGCGGGACCGCTCTGCGCCTGTTTAACGCAACCCCAAATCGTGGCAATGACAGTAACTATGACGCAGCCAAAAATGCGCTCACCAACATGTTCAAACCCGATCTCAACCCAGATTACGAACGCTTCCATTTCTGTATGGCGAGACAACGCGAAAAGGAAACAGTGGAAAAATTCCACGCTCGCCTTCGTGAGATGGCAGTAGGCTGCGAATTCCCTGACGAGGAATTTGCCATCCGCCTCCAGATCATCAACGGGATATCCTCTGAGAAACTGAGGAGAGCCATCCTATCGGAGAGGAACATACGCCTTTCTCGCATCCTAGAAATGGCGCGCCTCTGCGAACAAACGGAAGACCAGGTAGCAATCATGGAGGCAGCAATCCAAAGACTGCCGCTGGACAGCCCCAAACCCACTGAAGACGTCGCAGCCATCTCTAAGCATCAAAGCAGCACCATGTTTGTTCACTGTTCGAGGAAAGGACTGTTGGAGCGTGAGGATGTGATGGCACGTTCAATCTAAGTTGTGCGTTCCTTATCAATTGAAGGTATACGGACACATTACAACATGAGTGAGAGGGGCGCATCGGATGCAGAACAAGATATTACTGTTTTGCAGTTTGCAGCATGGGTCTTTGCGGACCGTTTAACTATACATTGAAGAACTTTAATAATATGCTGGAAGTGGCATCGAATTATCGGGGGTAATGATGTGGTGACAGCGGCAGCGCCAGGGAAAAATTATTTAGAGAGAAATGGATGTTCACAGTGCTCTGTTTTTTTCTCAGTGTCTTCCCGGGACGGGGTGGGACATAGCATTATCCAGATGATAGATTGAAGGAAAAGGTTTAGATTTGAAATTTTAACGCTGTAAAAGTCAATAATGATGCATAGGAGCATAGGAAATGTTTGATAGTAAATCTATGTTGGACGAACGCTATGACATTTACAAAGTGGTGATATTTAAAAATGCAATTTGAGTTTACATATGCAATGTGGATTCTTTTACTGAAGTATATATTGGATCTGCAAAATGTAGAATTTTTATTTTAAGTGATGGCTGCGGGGAAAATGCAACGTATTTTAAAGCCGTTTTTTTGGATATTATATTAAATGCGACTAGGTCATGGGTATTGGAGCTGCGTGTAAGTGGGATAGATGGATTTGAATATTCTAATATGTGTGTAACATGAACAGTGATAGATACTTTGTTAAGTGTAGTGTATGGTGCGTGATTTTAAAGTTTGGTGATAGTCGCAATTTGAGTATTAATACAAAATGTGGAATAGCGCAGAGTTTACTCAGGGACGTCATTTCACCAAAATGCCAGGTGTAGCGGAAGTGACATCAAACGACTCTTGACCTCTGGTGACATCACAGGAAGCGATGTAATTTGACCACACCCTGAAGTGGCATCACAGGAAGCGATGGAACACAATCTTTCACCCCTTGACAAAACAGGAAGTGGCATCACATAGCATTGTTTCTAAGTACACTACGAAAAATATGGTTACAATATTACTATAATGTGATACACAAGAATGGATCACCATATGTATCGTTAATATCTGTGTGTATAAACCCATATTACCAAATTACTGTGAATGCAAGCAGATGTCCAAGGGCAAATGATAATGATGTGTTATTATATAACACTTATGCTTAAGCGCTTTATATAGAACAAATATACATACAATATCACCCAACCTGTGTAGGTACTCATTTAACGACCTCAGAAGAATGAAAGGCTGAGTTGAGGTGTTTAAGAACCGACTAAATCAGTGACTCACCCCCTGAAGTGTGTCAGAAACAAACCTTTAATTAGCCTAGCAATTATTGTATAGAATTCCATAAAGACACATTATTTGTTATTGCTATTATTTCTTTTTTAGGGTCGCTGTTCAAAGAGTTACACTTTTGGAACTCCATGTTTTTTTAAGAGACTTGAGCAAGAAAGCCAACCTCTCCAGAAGCAAAGCGCCACATGACACTGGCCACAGCCCAGGAGCTTACATTTAAAAAAAAGTTTTAAAAAAAATATTTAGTTTTTTAACATTTTTTTTAGGGGTAGCAAAGGAGACCACAGGGGTAGAAAGGGAAATCTCAAGGGTCACAGTTGTAACCCCTGGCGACCCCCAAATGACATCCAAGAGTTTACTGTGGTTAAATTGTAGTTTAGACCGAAATGTCAGAGGATGCTTATGTTATACTGTTAGACATTTCTGGGGCATGTTTGTTATGGCGTGTTGTGTATTGGGGTGAATTATGATGCATACGAAATTTGATCAAGTAATATATGCATTTTGAGAGTTGTTAGTGGTGAAACCAAAGTGAATAATGATAGTGTTTATGAGTTGATTTGTCATGCAGAATTGTGTTTCAATGGAAAGTTGTGTTTGGTGTCATGTAACAGTCATAAAGTCCAGGTGTGTGCTCCAGAATAGGCGTTTAGGTTATTGAATTAGCACATTGGTGCAAGGATTGAGTACCACGAGTAGTCATTTTTCATGGAGTAAATGAGTCACAGTAGTGTATGGGTACATGAGCAGTATGGTGAATTTTAAAGGTTTAAGCTCATGGAGTTAGTGAAACAAGTTTGCGTACAGTCCGTGAGTGTCATAGTGTTTAGTAGTCGTCATTTAGTTAATGAAGCACAGTGGTGTACGTGTTCATGTTGTATAAATCTTGTGTCACATAATGAAGTTTTATTAGGTCATGGATACATGACGCACAGTTGTGTACTGGCCATGAGTTGCATGGAGTGAGTCATTGTAGTTGACACAAGAACAAGTCTAGCAAATTGTTTTACCAATTGAAAAATGTTTACTCACCGGTTCTTTCATGCGAGCATGTGGAGTAGCTAACCCTTGTTCATGCGCTTGTACAACACACTGCTCCCTTTAGCAGTGTTTGTTTTTATGCGTTCTTGGTTTAGTGAGTTCCTTTTCCATCCATTTAATTACTTTTTGTGTGGTCTCAAAGGATATGTAGTGGTTGTGCTAGTGGGTATTTTGGCATGTGTTATGTGTTGGGAGTCGTGGCTAGTGGCAGAGGATTAAAGATAGTGGTTGCTCTGTATGATGGAGAGAGGTTGTGTTTAGGGGTGGCAGCCCTGAGGTTTTGGGGTGGGAGGCCCAAACAAAAGGTCTTTAAGTCTACTATTTGAGTTGCGATTGCAGATAGTGTTTTGCCTTAGTCTGGACAGGTTTGCGCTCTCTGGCGTGGCAAGCCTGAAGTCCTGGTGTGGCAGGCCAGGGCAAGAGGAAGTGTTTGTTCTATTTCGTTTATTAATTATCCTGTTGTGTTTTTATATGGTTTATTTGGGCTGTTCCCCAGTGAGTGTTGGACTTTCCCTCTTGATTATTTTGAGGAAGGGAAATGTGTAGTGACTTGTGTGCTTGGGCTCTGTCTGCGGAGTGAATGCGTTGGAATGAATTAATGGAATGCTTGATGGAATGCGAATGCCAGGGGTCTCCATATTCCAAGAGTGACAGTTAGGGACTTTAGGACGGGATCTTGAACTTGAAAGACGCATGTTCCCGGCTTTCCTGTTAAACCTTCAAACTTTTAACCTGAAACAAATAAAATACATTCTGTTTGTACTTACCTGGGTCTTGGGTGGTTCATGCGTGCTGGCTGACAATGCATGTGATGCAGGATACGACAGAAAGAATTTTAGGGCAAGTTTGAAAAGTACTTTATATATTACAATTTTTAAAAACTCAAATAAATTACCATTCATTGATAATAAAATATTGCAAAAGAGGGAACTCCGATAAACTCATGAGTATTTACAACAAAAATAGCACGTCTATAACAATCCTGTAAAGTCTAAGACAATCAATATAAAGAGCAGGATATTTCAGTAGGCAACAGCGCATATTACTAGCGTGTCCCGTCATTCGCGAGATGGCACATGTAGGTGCACGCAGAGACTATAACCTGAATCATGCTAAAAAAATTATAACAATAATACATGTTTGAATGACTCCTGTATCCTATGTTCAGACTAGTTTACATTCATTTTTAATGAATGCCACAACTCTCAGCTTTAAAGACATTGAATCACTGTGCAACATAGACATCCATAGCTGTTCTCTAAAAACTCACTGTGTATCAAATACAAACAAGGTAAAGTCTAACAGATAATAAGGCAGGGCATGGAATTAACAGATGAAATACTGATTCCACGTCAGCACAAATTTGAAAAAATCTACATTTCTCATTCCCGTTGACAAGTCGGTGCCTGCTGGTCAACATTTCATTTGTTCTTAATAGATTGAAGCCGAAATGCATTATATTATTGCACACGCCTCTATTTGGTCACTTCTTCAGATATAGTTCCATGCCCCGGAACCATTTATAAGGAGAGACTGCCTGAGAGTATAGTTTGAACCCCACAGCGTCATTGCTGATTATAAACCAATCGTTGCCCAAAATACATTTTTTTATCTTCCTGGGGTTCTCCATGAGAGTTTGCATGGATGACACCAGGGTGCACAGAATTACGACACCTTCATTGCACAGATCTTTGACAGATCCTTCTGTGTCGTACTCCCCCAGCAAACAGAAAATAATCTCCTTCGGAGATAATTCAAATTTTCAGTAATTAGAGTTTTTTCCATTGCAAAATGCTGCCTATTGACTGTAGTCCCATTTCATACCTAATTAATTGAATAGGAACACATTTTGGTTAATGAAAGAGGACTGCTCTCCACACAATACCCTCCACCATATTCAAATAAGGGAGAATACATGACGGAAAAAATTCCAGGCCATTTCATAAAATTGGCAGAACTTTCATTCTGTAATATTACCTACAGGGGACCATAGTCAATTTACCATATTTACAGTCAATAAATCTCACGTGTTTGGCTGATGCCACTGCTTTTATTTTCAGGCAATTGCGATAAAATATTTTAAAATTGGTTGCAGAGATAGAATACGCTAAGTATTGCATGGTCCCTTTACTCACCAGGACCTTGTTCTCCCAATGCCAACGAAACTTCATAGAAGACAGATTTGCCTTACCAAATTGCATGATTATGGTTTTAGATGGATTCATTTTTAACTCTAACCCAGCCATGTATAGATCAAAAGTGTTCATCAGTCTCTGTAACCCAATCGGTGTACAGTACATAAAAACAAAATGATCAGCCCACTGAACTCTTTAACCCCCAATTTTCGTTGATAGGAGACCTCTTTGGTCTAAGGCCTTTCCTGCATCCCCCATATACAGGTTAAACAATGTTGGCACTAATATACAGCCCTGATGAGGCCCATAGTGCATTGATAGTGTGTGGGAGCGAGGGGCCAGCAGGCCCCTCTCTGCCTTCACTTCTCAGTACAAAACTTGGACCAAGTGCCTCCAGTAGTGGGTTCGCCCCTTGCCCTTATGCAATGTTAACTTTCATTGACTTTCGTGTAGATGGTACCACTGAGCAGGACACAGGGCATCCATTTTTTGTGCCCCCTTTTGACTCCATCTTGGTGACCAGGCCTCACTGCTATAGTACAAAACGCTTCTCTCCCTCTCTTCACTGCGGTCAGGCACACAGAGCACATGGCCCCCACCTTCGTTCCCACTCTGACTGGAAAACTCCCCGGCTCCATTCTCATGCTGAAGCCAGAGGTATTTGCAACAACTAATACTAATGTAAATACTAATAAATGTATCACATCAGTCTTCCTCTGAGATCACTGTCCTGCATGTGAACCAGCATGAACTAAGCACATAGCTCGTTCGTCTCCACAAACGTGTCCTTGCCCCCGCACCATCGCCAATGAAAACTTACTGCCATTCTGACCCTGTGTTCCTGCAAGATATTCCTTTCATGTGCCAGACCACTGTCCATGCCATGATGCCCACCCAGCAGACTCCCAAATAACATTAGACCCTGCTGCAGTATATCGTGCCTCATACCTGAGATTCTTGTGAGACTAAACCTACAGTTCAATGAGTGTATTATAGTGGTCAAGATCCTTAACCTGTGATGTGTATAATCCAAATGTTATAGATGATATAGACACCTGTGTGATTTGTATAGTGACATGATAAACTACTGAGAGTCTTTTGAACAACAATTATTTAGTGCATGCATTATTTAGAATGTATTCATTAGCTTAGATAGTGACCACCCTGCTTCACGGCGACCTGACCTTCACCCATTTGAAGCACAGATATCTGACGTCCATCCTCCCGCCAACCAAACAACCAACCAGGAGGAAGATGATGCCCACACCTAAGACGCCACCATGGCTGACCAATCCGGGTCCAATGTAGCATCATATGTTAGACGTGTCATTGTACCTATATAATGTACTGTAACATTAATTTTGCCAGAGCGCTCTCGGAGATCTAGATAAACTTTTCCTTGAACTCTCGCAGCCTGCTCTCTTTGCCTTATTCCCTGTTCGGGGAGTGTCCATTTTATTCTCTTGCACATTGAAGACGGGGAGGGCACAAACATTTGGTGACCCCCTGCAAAGTGATTTGGAGAGGTGCCTCGAGGCCCGCACTGTGCGGCGAGATCCAGGACGCCCCCCAGCAAAACCATCGCCTCTGCGACCGACCAGCCTGTGTGCACTATAAGAAAGGGTCAAGGGTTCCCGGTTGACGAATACCCGACTGAAAAGCTGCTCGCCGAGGCGGGCCATGGCTTGGTTGGGGTGCGGACCTAACAGAGGTCGGACCGCGAACGGTGACCCTCGGATAACCTGACTGTACATGTGACTGCCGGTTGCGAAGGTTACCAAGGAAAGGTAAGGGGGAATAGACGGGAACAGGGGAACAAGTGGTAACGGGTTATAGCAAAGAGTAGGGCCTGTGTGAGTGATGATGAGGCTTTTCTGATCTGTCCTTTATATGGCCATTAGGTTTCGTGAGAAGTGAGAAGAAGAAGAGAAGAGGTATCCTAGCCCGAACGGGGTAGAAGGCCGCGCCGCGTAGCATTGTCTTGTCCAGTGCAGATAAAATAAGAGAAAATAAAGAGAAAATAGTAGGGGTCTCGTATATTGAGTAGACTCAGAGTAGTTATTTAGAATATTCCTTTTCTGTTTAAGAAAGAATTCTTGGAGAAAAGTAAAAGGGTGTAAGAGGTGGGTAGTGAATAAGAAGAGTAGGTGAAAAGGGGAAAGGTTTGGTAATGGGAAAAAAGAGGAAATAAAAGCGCGCAGGTAGTGCATGTGCATGTTATGTGTTATATGTGTGTCCATGTTCTGTCTATTTTTTGGTCAAGAATATCCAAGTATTGTAATTGATTTTTTGGTAAAGTGGTACACATGCGAAAGTGAACTGTTGAATTTGGAAATGCAAAAATTACAAAAGTAACAGTGAATACTGATACATAAAAACTACTAGTAATTGAGAAGCACTTGATATATTGTTGGTCTAAAAGAAAGGACGAGTGGGTGGGAAGGTGATTAGGGGGAGAAACATTGTCATGGGGGGAATAACACCACTAGCTCATATTTGTCAACACCTTCCGTTATACCGTGAAAAGATAGAAAAGTACCATGATCAATGGTTGACAGAGATAAAAGGAGACAGTGTAACCCCGATTTGGCCAGAAGGAGGGTCATTTGATACAAGGGTGTTAGATTAGGTGTCTACGCACTTGCTAGCAAGATATAAGGGGAAGCAGTTACAAAATAGAAGGGAAGTGCTGGATCTATGGCGAATGTTCGAGGAAGTTACCCCCACAGCAGAGGTAGGTAAAGAAAGAACAACTGAAAAACAGAAACCACAGGAAGAGATAAGAGGAACGCCAAAGGGCGAGTGCACAACAACCACAGCTGAGGGCGATACAACCAAAATATATCCTTTAATGACAAGACCGGCAGTGGGGTACAGCGGGCCTCTGTATGTACCAGTGTGCCCCACCCCCACTCCCTCAAATGGAGCGGCAGCTACAGCACCACCACCCTATGACAAAGGAGGTTTGTATGGCCCAACAAGTGCACCTCCGTGAATTTAGTACACTTAACAGGAGAGTTAGACTGTCAGCTAGCGCATGCACAGATGGAGATAACACCGCTAAGAGCACTGTGCGATAGGGGCCAAATGCTGCCAGGGGGAGGGGAGGTACCACCATTGTCTATGACAGATCTCACACCCTCAATAAGTACAGCAGGAGAGGTGGCACCAACAATTTCAGAGCCAGCACGATCCATATCATCGCAGGGGACACACATACCAAAAGGGCGAGAAAAAGAATGGCAATCAGGAGAGTTCCTGTTCCATCTAAATGACAAGCCAGTGAGGATTATACGCCCAGCTACCAAAGAAAGCCAGCAAGGGGAAGGACAGGAGGAGAATGGTGAGCAAGAAGCAGAGATAGAAGAGGTGTGGAGTGATCTAGAAGAATACGAGGAAGGAGTGGCCGCGGTAGGATCCCCATTGCCACATCATTTCGATGACTCAGACCCACAGTCACTCCCACGATGGCAGGGTAGGTTAAGACAGCGGGCCTCATTACGACTCAGGCGGTAAGGGGTTTACGGCGGCGTAAACAGCGCCGACCCTTACCGCCTGATTCCGAGGTCCCTTAGCGCCATGGAGGTTTTAACACCTGCTTTTAGCAGGTGTTAAAATCCATGGCGCTAAGGGACCTTGATGTTAATTACGCCACCGTAATTTACAGTGGCGTAATTAACGCCTTCCTCACTCCCATTATGCCCTATGGGGCAAAAATGGGAATGGGGAAGGGTAAATGGGGATTGGGGACTTACCGCCCCGCCAACCTCGGAATGGGGCATTAAGTCCGCCAACCACCATGGCGTAAACGTAGTTTACGCCATGGTGGTAAAGGTACGACCCAGGCGGTAACTTACCGCCTGGGTCGTAATGAGGCCCAGCGAGTAGGGAATATTTTGGTAAGGTAAAAAAGGGGACGGTAAGTAAAACAGGAAGGAGACATAAGTTACAGATGCCGTTGATACATAAGGGAGCTGGTAGGCCGCACTACATTCCGTGGGCCCAAATGGACAAAAACAACCTGCTGAAAGTGCTCCCCCCACTAGCGGAAGGGGCTGGGAAATGGATACATGTGTTCGAAAAAAACATGGCAGGAGTGCCACTAGCAATAGGGGATGTGAAAAGCTTGCTAGTGTCAGCAATTGGTGACCAGGCGGACTCAGTGTGGGAAAAGGCAGGATTTCCCGGAGTAACAATGAGTTGTGACCGCCACGATGGGTCACCGTTTAACAACGTTCGAGCACAAGTATGGGATGCATTGTGGCTCACGTTTCCAGACATTCCAGATTTACATTTAGTGATGCAGTGTACAATGGAGGAGAATGGGGATCCTGCGCAATTCATACTACGGGTGCAAGATTATTGCATAAGTGAAACTGGTACGGCGTGGAACCAATCCACCACCTTGTTCTATTTTATCATCAAGAAGGGGCTCCCGAAGGAGGTACAGAAGGCCTTGGATGAAATAGCTGGGATAGAAGCCAAGGGTTGGCCTGAAATTCAGAGTATAATTGTGCACCACTGCAGGAGGATCAAAGAGAGGGAAAAGAAGATGGCACAAAAAAGGCTGGCAGACGAGACAAAGCTGGTACAAAACAAATTAGTGAAGGTCGCCGCCATAAACGCCAGCGTAGCCACAGATAGAGCAAATGAGGGGGATGAAGGAGCAGGAAACTGACCAGTTACAATAGCAGTGTTACGGGCAGCAGGAGAACACGGACCGTGGAACGAAGAGGAGTCATACAGAGGATCACAGTGGCAAGAAAGACCGGCAAGAAGAAGAGGTGGGTACCGTGGCCAGAGAGGGGGGTTTGGAGGTATGGGGAATAGAGGATTTGGTGGGCAAGGATGAGAGGAGGACCGCAAGGGTCTTGTTGGAACTGTGGGAGATGGGGACACTATTCAAGAGATTGCAGAAAGCGGCCTTCAGGGTATTTCCAAGGACAGCAGCCCATGGAAAACGAACAAGGATGGGGATGCCCACACCCAGGTAGCCCCTATGGATTACCAATGGGAGGGAGAAGACAACAAGACCAGTGCTATAACGAACCCCAAATGCAGCAAAGACAGCCATCCACACAACCACATCACAGTGCATCGCAACCCATGGCTAGGCAAAACGCTGTAGGAAACGCAAACAATAACTGTTTCGCAACAGCTGCAAATGGCGCACCTGCATCATTCCATGGCGTAACAGTGGTTGGAGATAATGGGCCTCATTACAACTCAGGCGTTAAGGGTTAACGCCGTCGTTAACCCTTAACACCTGATTCCAATTTTAACGGCTGCTTTTAGCAGCCGTTAAAATCCATGGCGCTAAACCGCCTTGGTGCTAATTACGGCACCGTAATTTACGGTGCCGTAATTAGCGCCTTCCCCACTCCCATTATGCCCTATGGGGCAAAAATGGGAATGGGGAAGGGTACATGGGAAATGGGGATTTACCGCCCCACTCACCTTGGAATGGGGCGGTAAATCCGCCATCCACCATGGTGTAAACATAGTTTACACCATGGTGGTAAAGTTGGTGTACTTACCACCTGGGTCGTAATGACCCCAAATGTCTTTTCATTACCGGGGCAAGAAAGGTATGCAGACTAGGACAGCCCACATGGAGAACTTGCGTGTCCAGTCCTATGCACCACCCTACGTGCAGAAGAGGAACCACTAGTGGGGGCAGAGATAGGAAACAAGGAGTTTATCTTCATGGTAGACTCAGGAGCATAGAAACTATGTCTTATGGAAGGGCGGTTTCCACTCTCAGGCAGGAATTTGGAAACGCAGGGGTTCTCTGGGGCTTTTTTAAAAGTTCCTTACACTAAAGCTCTTGATATAACGGTGGGGGGGGAAACAGTGCGCGCACCCTTACTGTACCACGAAGACAAGCCAATTAATTTACTGGGCAAAGATTTGCTAAGTAAATTGAGCATGACCATTTCATTTACTGAGCGGGGAATAGTGTGTTCCACCCCAGGAGTATGCCCAGTACGAGCAAGTTGATGATTAGCACAGTGATGAATGAAGTTGTAGTGCGAGGAATACCCATTGGCATAGACATGTTTATCTATGGCATCAAAGTGTTAGCCCGAGTGGTACCAGAGATAACGAGAAAGGAATGGAGAACACCATGAGATTTTATATTCCGCCCAATTGCACACACAGATGTTGTGCCAGGCACGAACATGTCCATAGACATTGAGGCAGTTCAGGTATCAAGCAAACACATTGTGGTCATAGGATTGGACGCGCATGGGTGTGAGAACTGTGTTATGCATAGATCCAAACATAATGCTAAGAGACATAACTGATGAGGAATTATTTACTGATAACGAAGATGATGGAGAGATAATAATGGAAATAAGTATACCATGTGACATCATGATCCAGTAGAGAGAGGTACACAACCCACTTATGGCTAGCATTAATGCCCTACCAACAATATTTGAGGAAGACATGGCAAAGGTGGCGCCTGAAATTTGGACTACAGGCCCCCACGATATAGGATTACTCCATGAGGTGACACCAATAAAGATAAAACTAAAACCAGGTGTCATATCGCCATGAGTGAAAAAATATCCCATATCCAGAGAAGCAGAGGAAGGGATTAGGGAAACAATAAATGCACTCCTAAAACAAGGTATTATAGTGCCATCAAACTCCCCCTGTAACACGGCTATCTTCCCAATCAAAAAATGAAAAGGAGGGGCGTGGAGGATGATCCAAGATCTCCGCCCACTCAATGACGTCATTCAAAAAGAGTTACCATTAGTGCCTAACCAGGCATCAATACTGTGCAGCATACCCAAATAATCTACATGTTTTACTGTGGTTGATTTGAAGAATGCTTTCTTCTCCATACCACTTGACCAAGGCTCGCAGTACCTGACAGCATTCACACTAGGAAACAACAGGTATAAGCATCGCAGACTCCCACAGGGGTATTGTGAAAGCCCCAGCGTTTTTTAACAGAGTTTTGCATGAATATATTGGAAACATAGATGTAGAGAGCACCATTATACAATACGTAGACGATTTACACGTCTGCAGCCCTACAGAAGAAAAGTGCAGAGAAGACTCCATAACACTACTAAACATGTTGGCTGCCAAGGGGTATAAAGTGGAAAAAAGGAAAATTGCAATACTGCCTTGCCGACGTTGTATACCTCGGACAGGAAAACGGATACTCCCAGACAGGGCAGCTGCTATACGTAACATAATCATACCTAAAACAGTAAAAGACTTGCAAAAATGTCTTGGCACATGTAACTATTGCCGAGCATGGATCCTTGATTACGCAGCATACACACGTCCACTGCTACAAGCATTGAAAGAGGCACAGAAGAGTAGAGCCCGAATAAAATGGACACATTACATGATGAAACAGTACTTTAGACTAAAAGACCTCATTGCAGATGCTCCAGTACTTGCGAACCCAGATTATGAGAGGGAATTTTCCTTATTTTCACTCTGCAATGGAACACTGATGACAGCAGTGCTCACACAGAAAACATCATTAGGACAGAAACCATTGGCCTATTACAGTGTAACATTAGATGCGGTGACGCAAGGACACTTCGTGTGCGAACAGTCCCTCGCTTGAGCAGCTTTCGCCATTGAAAAAAGTGCCACAATCGTGATGGGATGTTCGGTAACATTATATGCAGAACACTCCTTTTTTGCAATTCTTGAGAGGTCAAAATCAACATTAACAACACAGAGAGCAACAGCATATGAGATAATGATTTCAAGCCCCAACGTACACGTTGTCAGGTGCAAAACAGTAAACCCAGCAACATTTATTACAGAACCATGCACCACAGAGGACATGCAAGAACACGACTGCACCACCTATGAAGGGGAGGGCGATGACATTCCCAAAGCGAGCGAAAACGCCCTGAAGGAAGGAGAGATATATTTCATAGATGGGTCAGCATCAATAAACCCAGAAACAGGGGAGAAGCATGTAGGGATGGCAGTAGTACGCATGGAGGAAGATGGCTATGAAACAATTGTCCAGAAGCGCCTCCCGTCCCATTACTCCGCACAAGCAGCAGAACTAACTGCATTGATTGAGGCATTGCACAGAGCCAAAGGATGACAGGAGACAACGGGAAAGGTAGTGATGCCAGTAGATTTACTAGAAGTAGCATTCCACGTAGCAAAACAACACATTGCCGCAGACATCCAGGAACATTTGTCAAAATTTGAAGTAGAATGTACAACATGCAAAACATACAATTCAGGGACGACACTGAGAACACTGCGTGGTACCCTGCCCCGACCAACAGGACCATTTAGGGAACTCCACATAGACTACGCGGACATGGGAGAGCGATGTAATGGAGCAAGGTATTTAATCGTAGTGGTATGTGCCTTTTCAAGGTGGGTGGAGGCGGGTCCATATCCCCACCCAGTAGCAATGCGCTAGCGTGAGGTCTTTTCTCATTGGGGAATACATGATGTGATAAGATCAGACAACGGCACACACTTGTTATGTTATGTTATGTTATTTTGCACTTATATAGCGCCTTATTTACCATTGGTATGCTCTGAAGGCGCTGGTAGGTTGAACGCCCTTGGGAACCGAAGTTCAAGTCAGTAGAGAGAGTGGGGAGGGTCAAACGGCGCGTGTGCGCACCGGGTATGTGTGCAGCTGGTGCGTTATTCGTGAAAATAGCTGCTTCTTAGCGGTAGGTGTGGTGATTGATATCAGGGGTATGTGTTCGTTCTGGCAGTGTTTATCCAGACCGACTGTGGCTGCGTCAGGCCTGAGGAGAGCGCCTGGCTGGGGGGTGTGTAACCAGCGGTGTTTACTTAGAGTGATGGGGAGTGAGCGAGAAGTGTTGGTATGAGAACAGTTATACCGAATGGTGTCATAGTATCTCTGTGTTCTATTTGAGTGGTGATGTAGAGGAGAGAGTAAGCATGGGGTGTGATATGGTGGGTTTACATGCTCTTCCAAACGTTCCCTGCATTCCAGACTATACTGGATCCAGCCACACTTCTAAATACACATAGGCTGTTTGGTACACTTCTAAATGCAACTTTTCTCAGAGAGGCTATTGGGCACAACTTCTAAATGTCACTTTTCTCAGAGAGGCTATTGGGCACAACTTCTAAATGTAGCTTTTCTCCGAAAGGCTATTGGGCACAATTTCTAAATGCAACTTTCTCAGAGGCTATTTGGTCCAACTTCTAAATGCAGCTTTCCTCAGAGAGGCTATTGGGCACAACTTCTAAATACACATAGGCTATTGGGTACACTTCTAAATGCAACTTTCCTCAGAGAGGCTATTGGGCACAACTTCTAAATGCAACTTTCTCAGAGGCTATTTGGTACAACTTCTAAATGCAGCTTTTCTCAGAGAGGCTATTGGGCACAACTTCTAAATGCAACTTTCTCAGAGAGGCTATTGGGCACAACTTCTAAATGTAGCTTTTCTCAGAGAGGCTATTGGGCACAACTTCTAAATACACATAGGCAATTGGGTACACTTCTAAATGCAACTTTTCTCAGAGAGGCTATTGGGCACAACTTCTAAATACACATAGGCAATTGGGTACACTTTAAATGCAACGTTTCTCAGAGATGCTATTGGGCACAACTTCTAAAAACACATAGGCTATTGGGTACACTTCAAAATGCAGCTTCCCCAGAGAGGCTATTGGGCACATCTTCTAAATGCAACTTTCTCAGAGAGGCTATTGGGCACAACTTCTAAATACACATAGGCTATTGGGTACATTTCTTAATGCAACTTTTCTCAGCGGTAGGTGAGAGGCTATTGGGCGCAACTTGTAAATACACATAGGCTATTGGGTACACTTCTAAATGCAACTTTTCTCAGCGGTAGGTGAGAGGCTATTGGGCGCAACTTGTAAATACACATGGGCAGTTGGGTACACATCTAAATGCAACTTTCCTCAGAGAGGCTATTGGGCATAACTTCTAAATACATAGAGGCTATTGGGCACAACTTCTAAATACACATAGGCTATTGGGTACACTTCTAAATGCAACATTTCTCAGAGAGGCTATTGTGCCCAACTTCTAAATGCAACTTTTCTCAGAGGCTATTGGGTATAACTTCTAAGTGCAGCTTTTCTCAGAGAGGCTTTTGGGCGCAACTTCTAAATGCAACTTTCTCAGAGGCTATTGGGTATAACTTCTAAGTGCAGCTTTTCTCAGAGAGGCTTTTGGGCACAAATTCTAAATACATATAGGCTATTGGGTACACTTCTAAATGCAACTTTCTGAGAGAGGCTATTGGGCACGACTTCTAAATACACGTAGGCTATTGGGTACACTTCTTAATGTAATTTTTCTCAGAGAGGCTATTGGGTACACTTCTAAATACATAGAGGCAATTGGGCGCAACTTCTAAATACACATAGGCTATTGGGTACACTTCTAAATGCAACTTTCTCAGCGGTAGGTGAGAGGATATTGGGCGCAATTTCTAAATACACATAGGCTATTGGGTACACTTCTAAATGCAACTTTTCTCAGCTGTAGGTGAGAGGCTATTGGGCGCAACTTTTAAATGCAACTTTCTCAGAGAGGCTATTGGGCACAACTTCTAAATACACATAGGCAATTGGGTACACTTCTGAATGCAACTTTCCTCAGAGAGGCTATTGGGCACAACTTCTAAATGCACATAGGCAATTGGGTACACTTCTAAATGCAACTTTCCTCAGAGAGGCTATTGGGCACAACTTCTAAATACACATAGGCAATTGGGTACACTTCTAAATGCAACTTTCTCAGAGAGGCTATTGGGCACAACTTCTAAATACACATAGGCTATTGGGTACATTTCTTAATGCAACTTTTCTCAGCGGTAGGTGAGAGGCTATTGGGCGCAACTTGTAAATACACATGGGCTATTGGGTACACTTCTAAATGCAACTTTTCTCAGCGGTAGGTGAGAGGCTATTGGGCGCAACTTGTAAATACACATGGGCAGTTGGGTACACATCTAAATGCAACTTTCCTCAGAGAGGCTATTGGGCATAACTTCTAAATACATAGAGGCTATTGGGCACAACTTCTAAATACACATAGGCTATTGGGTACACTTCTAAATGCAACATTTCTCAGAGAGGCTATTGTGCCCAACTTCTAAATGCAACTTTTCTCAGAGGCTATTGGGTATAACTTCTAAGTGCAGCTTTTCTCAGAGAGGCTTTTGGGCACAACTTCTAAATGCAACTTTCTCAGAGGCTATTGGGTATAACTTCTAAGTGCAGCTTTTCTCAGAGAGGCTTTTGGGCACAAATTCTAAATACATATAGGCTATTGGGTACACTTCTAAAAGCAACTTTCTGAGAGAGGCTATTGGGCACGACTTCTAAATACACATAGGCTATTGGGTACACTTCTTAATGTAATTTTTCTCAGAGAGGCTATTGGGTACACTTCTAAATACATAGAGGCAATTGGGCGCAACTTCTAAATACACATAGGCTATTGGGTACACTTCTAAATGCAACTTTCTCAGCGGTAGGTGAGAGGATATTGGGCGCAACTTCTAAATACACATAGGCTATTGGGTACACTTCTAAATGCAACTTTTCTCAGCTGTAGGTGAGAGGCTATTGGGCGCAACTTTTAAATGCAACTTTCTCAGAGAGGCTATTGGGCACAACTTCTAAATACACATAGGCAATTGGGTACACTTCTGAATGCAACTTTCCTCAGAGAGGCTATTGGGCACAACTTCTAAATGCACATAGGCAATTGGGTACACTTCTAAATGCAACTTTCCTCAGAGAGGCTATTGGGCACAACTTCTAAATACACATAGGCAATTGGGTACACTTCTAAATGCAACTTTCTCAGAGAGGCTATTGGGCACAACTTCTAAATACACATAGGCTATTGGGTACATTTCTTAATGCAACTTTTCTCAGCGGTAGGTGAGAGGCTATTGGGCGCAACTTGTAAATACACATAGGCTATTGGGTACACTTCTAAATGCAACTTTTCTCAGCGGTAGGTGAGAGGCTATTGGGCGCAACTTGTAAATACACATGGGCAGTTATGTACACATCTAAATGCAACTTTCCTCAGAGAGGCTATTGGGCATAACTTCTAAATACATAGAGGCTATTGGGCACAACTTCTAAATACACATAGGCTATTGGGTACACTTCTAAATGCAACATTTCTCAGAGAGGCTATTGTGCCCAACTTCTAAATGCAACTTTTCTCAGAGGCTATTGGGTATAACTTCTAAGTGCAGCTTTTCTCAGAGAGGCGTTTGGGCACAACTTCTAAATGCAACTTTCTCAGAGGCTATTGGGTATAACTTCTAAGTGCAGCTTTTCTCAGAGAGGCTTTTGGGCACAAATTCTAAATACATATAGGCTATTGGGTACACTTCTAAATGCAACTTTCTGAGAGAGGCTATTGGGCACGACTTCTAAATACACATAGGCTATTGGGTACACTTCTTAATGTAATTTTTCTCAGAGAGGCTATTGGGTACACTTCTAAATACATAGAGGCAATTGGGCGCAACTTCTAAATACACATAGGCTATTGGGTACACTTCTAAATGCAACTTTCTCAGCGGTAGGTGAGAGGATATTGGGCGCAACTTCTAAATACACATAGGCAATTGGGTACACTTCTGAATGCAACTTTCCTCAGAGAGGCTATTGGGCACAACTTCTAAATGCACATAGGCAATTGGGTACACTTCTAAATGCAACTTTCCTCAGAGAGGCTATTGGGCACAACTTCTAAATACACATAGGCAATTGGGTACACTTCTAAATGCAACTTTCCTCAGCGGTAGGTGAGAGGATATTGGGCGCAACTTCTAAATACACATAGGCAATTGGGTACACTTCTGAATGCAACTTTCCTCAGAGAGGCTATTGGGCACAACTTCTAAATGCACATAGGCAATTGGGTACACTTCTAAATGCAACTTTCCTCAGAGAGGCTATTGGGCACAACTTCTAAATACACATAGGCAATTGGGTACACTTCTAAATGCAACTTTTCTCAGCTGTAGGTGAGAGGCTAGTGGGCGCAACTTTTAAATGCAACTTTCTCAGAGAGGCTATTGGGCACAACTTCTAAATACACATAGGCAATTGGGTACACTTCTGAATGCAACTTTCCTCAGAGAGGCTATTGGGCACAACTTCTAAATGCACATAGGCAATTGGGTACACTTCTAAATGCAACTTTCCTCAGAGAGGCTATTGGGCACAACTTCTAAATACACATAGGCAATTGGGTACACTTCTAAATGCAACTTTCCTCAGAGAGGCGATTGGGTACACTTCTAAATACATAGAGGCTATTGAGCTCAACTTCTGAATACACATAGGCTATTGGGTACACTTCGCAATGCAGCTTTTCTCAGAGTCACGCGCGACAAATTGCACCACCATTTACTGAGAATGTAGCAACTGATACTACCACGCCAGCTGTGGGCCACTGATGCCAGGAGCACAGGTCTATGTTAGGAGTTTTGTGAGGAGATGTAATTCACTGAGGTTTCATGGCCCCTACAAGGTCATTTATAGTACGCCCACCGCAGTTAAAGTTAAGGGACTGAAATATTGGGTGCACCCAAAGTGGACGCCAAGTGGGGCTGTTTGGCTGTGTTACTCTCTGCTGCTGTGGACTCAAACGTACTAGTCGGCAAGAGGAAGGTGGATATTCTGCGAGCATCGTAACGTGGCATAACAATTCGTGACTTTTTCTGGCTCCGCCCCCCTGTCCGGCGTTCTACAATAGGTGGCGTGCCAGCGCACCCGCGCGCACACCCGAAGTGGACGCCAAGTGGGGCTGTTTGGCTGTGTTACTTTCTGCTGCTGTGGACTCAAATGTACTAGTCAGCAAGAGGAAGGTAGATATTCTGTGAGCAGCGTAACGTGGCATAACAAGTAATCAACGTTACTCAACCTACTGGCTGGGTTTTCTGTGAACTTATTGTGATCTTTTTATCTGATCCAACGTAAATCCCCCTTTTTTTCTTTCTTTTGTCTTTCTCTGCTGTTGCTTGTAGTTCGCGGCTTTTTCTGGCTCCGTCCCCCTGTCTGGCATTCTACAATAGGTGGCGTGCCAGCGCACCCGCGCGCGCACCCGAAGTGGATGCCAAGTGGAGCTGTTTGGCTGTTCGGGTGTGCGACGGGGGCTCGCATCTTGTGACCGTCGGCGGCGGCGGGCAAATGATTACCGCGGCTAGTTGACTGCCGGATTATCACATATAGACAAGGCAAATTGGTAAAATAATGTCATTTTCTGGTACGGTACAGCTCGTATTTGTTGACATTGTCTAGTAGCACTGCCATTATACACAGCTACTTCGAGGTAAAACCTGCCTTTTCTAAGGATACAGGGTGGGGGCAAGATTGTGATCCGGAAAGACAGCTGGCCAGGGAGACCACCGGTTTGGGCAGATTGGTCCTGTTTTCTAATCCATAGTTCTGGTGCCTAACTTTGTACATGTTCTACATTGTCTTAACATATGACATAACTGCATACTTTATTTGGGATTCCGCCCCCTGAAGATGACGTGTATGATTTGAGAGGTGAAACCTCATTCATATTAAACTGAATTGTGGTGGCTCTTCCGTCATTAAAGTGGTGTTATCGTGCGGAGCTCGGCACAATAATGTCGAGACGGAGAAATAGCATTGAATATGTTTATGGTAGGGCTCCAGAGCAAGTACTTCCACCAGAAGTATCACGGCACGGGGGACCAGACTTTACGAGGACATCCTGTCCGCCCCTCTGATCTTTACACCCGTAAAAAACACCCTAAGAATGGCAATGAACATGCCACTTCCTCCTTCCCCTCCCCGAACCGAGTGACTCTGAGGCAGTTGCGCATTCATCTATGATATTTACGGGGGGCCGGTCGCAGATCCATCAGGAGGAAGAACCAGAGGTTATTATGTCTGGGGCGACACAAAGGGAAGTGACGGTGGTTATTCCTGAGTCCTCATTTTTAGATACACCTCCAGATTTTTTCTCAACAAAAGGGGATATGCGTGATATATCACAACATCTATTAGGTTATTGCGCTCTATATTACAGGAATTAAAAATTCATTCTACAGGATTTATGGAACTCCGAATATTGATGGGCAGGCAGCTCTCCCAAGCAAATACCGGCTTGGAGGCTCTGGATCTCCTGCCAACCAAGATAGTAACTAAACTGTTAGCCATGGGTGTACTATTAACCAAGGAAGTAGATAGAACCGAACCCATAAAAGCAGTTACTCCACAGATGTCTCTTCCACATGATCCTATCACTGCAGAGCACCCATCCAAGGACAAATCACGTGCGAAAAAGGATGGCGCACCGGAGCTTTATAACAAAAAGAATAATAAAAAGAAGCAAAAAACTAATAAAAATAAAAGAAAGGCTGGTAACAAATCCTTCTTCAATTGTAAAAATAAAAATCCGAAAAACACCTGGAGAAATTCCATAATAGGAGAGAAGATTCATTGCAATGAACCCGATTTAGAAATAATAGTCGTCAGATCTGGCCAACAATGCAGATGAGGAAGCCTATACCACCCCTACTAATTCCCTTTCTGATGAAATGTCACACAAAACATCGCCAAACAAAATCAAGCCGGGCAAAAACAAACATCCCTCCGAAAAGGGTAAGCTGTTTCCCTCACTAGAGCAGAGAGAAAGTCCTGGCCTTTTTCTGAAACCTACGATACATAAGCCAGGGTTAGGTCTCCCTATCCAAAACCTCTCCAAATGAGCCCCAGATAGTTGGAGATGTATTGGCATCAGCAGGGCAGAATCCCTTACCACGGACAGGGGCAGCCCCCTTTAGGCCATCTCTAAATGATTCCCAGGTAGCGGGTGATGTATCCATACCAGCTGGACAGAACCCCCTACCTCGGATAGGGGAAGTCCCCTCAAAGAAAGTCAATATTTTAGAGACTGAAATCACTGGGAGTAATTTGCCACCTGTGCACCCTGATAAATTCACATTGAGCAAGTCCGAGGTAACGCTGTTGATCAGCACTGCTGTTGATGAGGAGCTGAGGGGCAGGATCTCATAAGAAACGAAAATCCCTTCCGTTATAGGAGGTGTGAACCCTCCAGATAATCTAGCGCCATTGGAGGTGCCGAAATGCACAAACGACATTGGGCCTATAAACTCCAAACTCCTTACCTCTTTGGCCACAGACAAAAACCTAAACAGCAAGTCCCCTGCTCTGAACTCTGCGCAAAGGAGTTTCAGCTGAATGATGATCTACTGATCCCCGCTGAACTGAACTCACTACCGCAGTCTGGGGGGGTACCCATGAAGAAAGACAACATTTTAGGGGCTCCTACTTCTGCGGGTGTTGATGTGGCGGGCCGCCAGATAAAATCACTCTGAGCAAGTCAGAGGTAAAGCTGTTGATCAGTACACCGGTGGAAGACGCAATGAGGAGTAGAATTCCCCCTGAAATGGAAACTCCGCCATCGATAGGGCCCTTCAATCCAACTGAACAGTCTGTCCTGACCCGCACAAACGTGCCTAAACTCACGAATTCTCTGTGCCCTGCCATGAATAATAATCCCGTTCCCAAGTCTCCCCCTAGGGCCACCCAAGCACCATCGGAGGGAGCATTAGAGGGGGAAATTGAGGACAGAGCTCCTAAACACTATATGGACACGGAACTTAAACATATTCCGTGGAGGAAACTGTGTCTTCTAGAGTTACCAAGTATTCTACTGTATCCTTTATTTGATTGTGGCCTTCAACCGGCCATGAACAGGAACAGATCTCTGCAGCTCTTGAATGACATTCCAGCATTAGCGAATCTGACAAATGCTGATATTAAAAGAGTGGATTTTATCCACCCCCATTGTTTGGACCACGTAAGACTAGTAATTCATTCGAAGCTAGTATTCCGGAATGTCTTATTAGAACTTAATCAGTTCAATAAGAGGGGATTTGACATACTCATCTTCGGGGACGGTAGTCCACAGAATGAAGACCCCAATCCTCATGTCTCCTCTAGATCGGGATCCCTGGCAGGACATTCTGTAAAAAAAAAAACTCAGAATGCCCCGAGGAACAGGATCCAAGCTGGAGATGGCTTGCCCTGAGCCTTCGAGACTCAATCTGTCAGCTACACAATCTAAAACAGCAGATGTAAATCAGGTCACTGCCCTTGCCATATTGTCCTGGAACTCACGAGGGAATTTTCACTTATTCTCTTCTAGCGAATTATGTCATGTATTAAGAACTAAAAGCATTATATGTATACAAGAAACATGGATGACTTTGAAAGCTCAGCTAGACGGCTATGAGTGCCTACATCTTTTGGCATCTAAAGGACCGATAGGCCAGCCAAAGGGGGGGCTGTTCCTGGCACTCAAACTGGGCGACGGTATTACCTTGATAGAAACTTTTACAATCCCCCCCTCAGCCTTGGGGGCACTTATAAAAGTGGAGAGCTTAGGACACGTTCTAATCGGGAACATATATTGGTCCCCAGGGGCAAATTTATTTGAGTTAACAACTCAAATGGAAGAGATCATGGAGAACTGCTTTTGTAAATATCAAGGACTCCAAATGATATTGATGGGGGATCTGAACACAAATATGCTGCCGTCAAAGGAGGGTGCAGCAGTACCTTGCAACACCCTACTGAATACAACAGTTGACCTCCCTGAAAAAACTAATCTTGAACCCAGGGGCAAGACACTCAGAAAGAATGATTGCTACAGTTGGAACCTGCTATTTAAAATATGGGGTCTGAAAGCTACATATGAGTTGCTGAACCCAGAGGTCCCATACATAACCTGGACTCTCGGAGAAAAATGTTCTGCCATTGATTATATTTATGTCTCGGTGGAGATTTTCAACCTGGCAGACAGCTTTGCCCTTTGCCCCACACTGATGAGCGACCATAAGATTCTTGAATTGAATTTGAATATTCCCATGGAAAGGGCACCAGTCATGCCGATGTCAGGTGATCTGGCTTCAAACCCAGGAAATAACGGGATCATCTGGCATCCTGGCAATGTAATTGCATGCAATGATCTCTTTTGCAAGGATCACAAAACTACTACATTTGAAGAAAAAATAATCAGATTCTCTCATGATCACTTCGAGCCTTATGCAAAAAGCCTTATCGAAAATTCAGTTAAGAAATCCCATTTGCAGGCCCCCAAAAATCATATACATAAATATGACTCGCTGGTGCGTGCAAGTAAGTTATTATTACGCCGCACCCTAAGACAACTTCATCGGCTAGAACTCCCAGATAATTTGAGAACAGTGGGAATTAAACATGTGAAACAGCTTTACAGGAACTGGATTAGAAATTATAAATCCACATTGTTACAGACTGATAATGAGGCAATGCTGAGTTCTCTAAAAACTAACTCGGTAAAACAGTTCTGGCAGTTTATAAATAGAATCTCCAAACCTGCCATAGGTCGCAATCTCAACCCGATTAATGAACAAACATGGACGGTACATTTTGGGAATTTGTATGCGAGCAGTGTGTCTAGCAAACCTCTCCCAAACAAAGGGGAAATCCTGCAATGGGCAGGCAATTTCTCTATGGCAAATATTAGAGAAAGGATAGCCAAGGCGAGCCCTTCTAGAGCAGCGGGCCCCAATGGCTTATCAAATGCCCTTTTTAAGGGAAATCCAGATAAACGGTCGAAAGCTCTGTTTCTTCTCTTCGAAGATATAAGTAGAACAAAGTCTATTCCGGACTAGTGGAATATGAGTTACATCGTTCCCGTCTACAAAAAGGGAGACAGATCCTTGCCCTCAAACTACCGGCCTATAGCCATATTAGACGCTGATTCCAAGATATATGCAAGCCTTCTCCTTCAAAGGATTGAACAGTGGGCAACCAGAGAAAAGATCTATTCGTCATCCCAATTTGGCTTCAAAAAAGGCATTGGTACGCTAGCTGGAGGGCTGTTGATCTCCCTTCTTCAAGAACTAGACTGGCATAAAGGGGCGAGCCCGGTATATTTGGCCAGCATGGATCTATCCCTCGCTTTCGATAGAGTAAATCGAGCTATCTTATGGAAGAAGTTGTCGCTATTAGCACTTTCCCGAGACATTCTAGACACACTAATTCATTTACATGAAGGATCGATGATACAAGTCCGTTTGAGCAATGATGGTCGGTTATCGGAGCCAATCAAGACCTCCAATGGGCTCAGACAGGGCTGTTTCTTTGCCCCGACTTTATACAATTTGTGCACATCCGGTATAGGGCCTGTGCTCGGGAATGTTGCATTTATTCAAGTTAGAAGGCAAGACATTTTGCTGGTGCTCCTTTTTGTTGTTTGATAGATCTCCGCTAGGACTCCAGCGTTTGCTATCTGCATTTGCTATCTATATGACAAACAATGGTTTAGAGGTAAACCCACAAAAATCTCACATTTTATGCTTCAGTCGAAAGAGAAGATCATCTTGTCTAAAAAGCTGGTATTTGAATAAGACTAAATTAGGTATAAAAAATTCCATGATTTATCTGGGTTTCTTTGTGAATGTAAATGTAAATGGCGTTCAAATTTCAAACCACTATTTGTCTAAAGTTAAAATCTGCATTACCTAGATGCGAGTAGTGGACGATAAATTTGGAGAATTTTTGTACACTCCCGCTTTAAGATTTTATAAATTAAAAGCGATTCCAAAAATTCTTTATGGAAGCGAATTTCCATTCATAATGGGTAAGCTGGACGTAAATAAGTTAGAGGCAACTTTGCTTAGAAAAACTACTTCCTGCTTACAGAAATGCGTCCCAATCGTTGCTATTCGCTACGAATATGGACTACAATCGCTTAAGAGCATTGTGGAGTGGAAATGTCTTCAACTTTTTCGGCATTTAATTGTTCAAACTGAAAACAACTTATATAATGATCTTTCCCTGATGTTGAAGCAGGGTGCTCCTAAATCTACTTTTTTAACTAGATTAATGGAAATGTGTAACACATTGTTGAGCTGTGCAGGAGCTTCTCTGACAACTCTCTTGGTAAACCCCAAAAAAGTGAAACAACTCCTGCAAAATGTTGATTGGGCTGCAACTATCCTAAAACTCTCCCAATCCAGGCTGTATGCTCATATGGTCTTTTACTACAAATACATGGGCTCTATGGAACCATATCTATATCTCTTTCACAATAGAGGGTGGAGAAACTGCTACATGAGATTCAGATTCAATGTCATGCTTACGGGAGAAATAATCACTGCAAGAACAAAAACAGCATGCTCAATAACTTGCAGACAATGTAATGAATCTGAGTCTAAAGAAATGCTGAGCCATTTGTTGCTTGAGTGTCCTGCCTTATCCGCAAAGAGATTGTCTTATTTTGCAAGATTTGTACCGGATGTATCTAATGTAGACTTAGATCAAGTTTGGAAATGTATATTATTCGACAAGAAAGTTTCGCTGCAATTAGCGGTAGTCAGATTTTTAAAAGTTGAATGTGATCTATCATAAAATGTTTTATTATAATTGGGCAGCTTTGTTAGTTTTAAGAGATATGAATTTTGCATTTATGTGATCTTATCCTCTATTGAAATTCTGCTGTTTTAGATTTATGAAATGTTTTGAATATGTAGTGTCTTTACCTGTTTTATATGACACAGCTCATATAATGGACTAATCAAATGGTTATCTTTTCAGAAGGAATTGTATAATGATGTATGATAAAATTAAGATCGTTTCTGCAGATGAAATTACTGAATTTTATGATTGGTTCATTGTATATTTTGTACTTCTTATCTCTCTAATATCGCTTTATGTGACTTTGTCAGATCTTGTAGGGGAAATTGTTTACTTATTCGTATGAATTTCTCTTTGTATTTTGTGATTCTGTATTTTAAATTTTGGATGTTTAATTTGTAAAGGTTTTTTTTAAAGCCACATACAAATAAATAAATAAATAAATAAAGAAAAAATATTGGGTGCACCTCTCAGATGTGAGGAGGGCACGCGATAGTACACTCCCTCAGACTGAACAGGAATGTGCAAGCGGCACCGCGGATGAGGTCCAGACACAATGATAATGGGATTTAAGTAAACAGAACATGTAAAGGGCGAAAGTGACGACACGCCCTCTGGTTTAAAGTGAACTATGTCCATTTCATTTTCTCCTTCCACTTTCTTTTCATCACTATCTCTCTCTCTATCTTGATATGAAATGCCTAAAGCAAAGGACGTAATTAAAATAAGAAGTAAACAGTAAATAGAAAAAATGAGTAAAGAATGAAAAGTAAATATGTAGATATACAACTGTATTTATTCTGGTGACTTAACAACTTTGTATCGCCCCTCCAGGTGGCAAATGGACCAACGCAGCGCGATCACCGAAAACACCATTATGTTAGATAGCGATAGGGATTCCATTAGGGCTAATAGGTTCAGCAATGTTGAATGTGTTTTGAAATGTGCTGCAGTTTTGTTTTCAGTGATGTTGTTTTTCATGGCCTGGTACTATACACTTTTATCTTTGGTTAATGACATGCACAAGGGGGTGAGCAGGGCTAACCTGATACGAGAAGGTTCGCACTTGATATGGACTGGAGTAAAGACAATGTGGAAAGAAACATATGACATTGATGTTTATGGTACAAATGCAATGCAACCTTCAGAACACTCCGCCGCAGATCCAAGAAGTGTCTCCATGTTACATCAGAGTATAAATATAAGTAATGATTATGAAGTGAATGTATATGATGGCGACTACTATTGGCCAAGCAATGTAGCTAACACAAGCACGCATTCACAAACAACAGTAGAGCCTACCACATATTACGCTGCTGCCACGAATGAGTACACACATGATAACATATTTAACAGTAATGACACTGCTTGGGGCGGGTATGTTCCCAATACACTACCAAAGAGTGAAGAGCTACAAGGAGGGAGGGAGAAGGAGAAGGAAAAGGGGGCGGAAGGGAAAAGATATGACATTTATCATGACCTAGGGTTAGATGAGATAGAAGACCCCCGTCACCCAGATCAATCAAACAAATGGTATTCGGACATGAGTGCCACAGCAAAGCAGGCGACAAATGAGAGCTGTTACGTTTGTTTGCACATACCACATGCATCAGGGACACCGAAAATGTTAGTGCCACAGGAAGTGCCCTTGTCGGAGGCCCAATGTTTGATTCATTTGGTTTTGTGCAGGATAAAAAGCCCCTTCCAAGCACACACTGTCACTATGGAAAGACTGGAAAATGAGAGAACATGCACAAGCAGACGCCAAGGAGTAATTTGCCTTAAGGAACCATTTCATGTCATCAAAGAGACGAGGTATGCAGAAAATAAATGGCACGAGGAAACAATCGAATGCAAAGCAGAAGTACTCTGAGGGCTATCCAATGACACCTTCCAATGGATAAAGGAAGTATGTGCCCCTATCTGGTTGAAACATGTCACAAAACTAACGTGGGACACAGCATTGGAAAAACCTATCAAAATACAGAAAGAAGTACCACATGAACTGTGTTTCCATGGGGAAGGAAGAGTGAACATGGGGGAAACAAAGAAATGCAACAAGACGGTAATCATACCTGACATGAAGAAAGGTACCGCTGCACTAATGGACATGTACTGGATTTGCGGCAAACAAACCTATCTACACCTCCCAACAGCATGGAAAGGTACTTGTGCCTTGGCCATCCTCCACACAACCCTGATGGTAATACCAAAGAGTCATATACAAGGAAAAGCAGGAGAATCGGCTGGCAAATTGGCAGCAGGAAAATCGGCTGGCATATCGGCAGCAGGGCAATCGGCTGAACCATCGACAGCGCCCCAACTAATGATAACAGAAGCTCCAGCTTACGAAATATTGTCAGAATATGAACTGAAGCAAAAACTATCACGAAGTAAAAGGTCTTCCAATTACATCTCATCAAAATCATCGAAAATCCTTGTTGAGATCCCGCAGAAGTACAAGCTCTTTTCATCAGCAGAGACATTTTTCGCATCACTCCTTGCCCCAGGACCCCAAGCACGAGGAAACGCCAAATGGTTGCAGATAGTGCGCTGGGAGCTCATCCAACTGGCTAACGACACTGAAGAAGGGTTTAACATTATAAAAATAGAGCTCTGTGCACTTCGCCTAATCACAATGCAAAACAGATATGTTCTAGATCTCCTCACGGCAATGGATGGTGGTGTTTGCCGAAAAATCAGGCGGGCGTGTTGCACGTTCGTGCCAACTGAAGATGCTGATAAAGGGACTCTCTCACATGTGATAACAGCAGTACATAATTTAGGAGAGAGGATGAGAACAGAAGGAGGTGCAGAGGAAAGCACGTGGTTCGACAATCTGTTCAGCTGGATACTATCATGGGTAAACATGGCAATGAAAATACTCGTCCCCATCATCGTCTTTGTGCTCCTATTCTTCTGTGTGTCAACTGGGACTCTGGTGTTGTGAAAAGAGCATGCCTTCCTCAACTATGATGATGGTAACAATGGGCCGACCGACAACGGTAGCTACTTTGATAGATGCACAAATACAAACAGGCGAATATACCACACCACAATACAGGGTGACGGCCATTTACAGACAATATGGGGACAGGGTTGATAATTTGCATCACACAACAATAAAGGAACCAAGGAAGCTACAATGGTACAGAGAGGTATGGGTGGACTTAGATGGAGATGGTGGGATCTACTTGATGTGTACACCAGACGAATATGCCAGAAGAGGGAATAGCTTAAGAAGTGTATGAAGGGTGTGGATGCCAATAAAGGGCACCCTAGTGTGGGATGAAGCAGTTGCAGAGGCTGAGTACTACCGAAGGGAAAATGAGAAGGATAAAAAATAAATATTCGTTACTTTAGATGTAACAAAAGGGGGGGCTGTGTGGGAGCAAGGGGCCAGCAGGCCCCTCTCTGCCTTGACTTTGCAGTACAAAACTTGGACCAAGTGCCTCCAGTAGTGGTTTCGCCCCTTGCCCTTATGTGATGTTAACTTTCGTTGACTTTCGTGTAGATGGGACCACTGAGCAGGACACAGGGCATCCATTTTTTGTGCCCCCTTTCGACTCCATCTTGGTGACCAGGCCTCACTGGGATAGTACGAAACGCTTCTCTCCCTCTCCTCACTGCGGTCAGGCACACAGAGCACATGGCCCCCACCTTCGTTCCCACTCTGACTGGAAAACTCAGCGGCTCCATTCTCACACTGAAGCCAGAGGTATTTGCAACAACTAATAAATGTATCACATCAGTCTTCCTCTGAGATCACTGTCCTGCATGTGAACCAGCATGAACTAAGCACATAGCTCGTTCATCTCCACAAACGTGTCCTTGCCCACGCACCCTCGCCAATGGACACTTACTGCCATTCTGACCCTGTGTCCCTGCAAGATATTCCTTTCATGTGCCAGACCACTGACCATGCCATGATGCCCACCCAGCAGAATCCCAAATAACATTAGACCCCTGCTGCAGTATATCGTGCCTAATACTAACAAGTGCCACATACCTGAGATTCTTGTGAGACTAAACCATGGGTGCACAACATACGGCCCGCGGGCCAAGTGCGGCCCGTGATGCTGCTGGATGCGGCCCGGCAGGGTTGAAGACTTTCCTAATGGAAGGCGGCCCAGCAAAGGTCGCCCTCCATTAAGAAAGTCTTTGTTTTCCTTGCCGGGCCGTGAGTCACGCAGTGTGTGTTTGTATGCTGCCAGGGAAGCTGGGGCTCAGTGACCTAATCTGCCCTGGCAGGGGTGCAGAGTAGGGGGGGCTGCGGGGCCCTCCTCCCCCCCCACCCCCGGCAGAATGAAGTCGGGGCTGAGCAATCCCCACCCCCCCATGGGCCGCACAGAAGAGGGGCAGTATGGATGGCCCTTTGTTCCATCCATACTGTCTCTCTCTTGTGGCCCGGGTAAAAGCCGGAGAAAGAAAATGTTTAAAAATGGAGGGACAGATGCAAAGCAAGAGGCTCTTGTTTTGCATCTGTCCCTCCATTTCTAAAAATCGTTTTGGGTTGGGTATACTTCTACATCTGTGCACCGGGGTGCACAGATGTAGAGGTACACCCAACCCAAAACGATTTGGGCAGTGCCAGAAGCCTCGCCAGCGTTCCAGGACGTCTGGGTAAGTACATGGTGGGGGGGCTGTATGTTTGTGTGTGTGTCTGTCTCGGCTCCGTCCTGTGTTTTTTGTTTTTGTATGTATGTTGAGATGCGGAGGTGGGGGTGTGTGTCGGGTGTGTATGGGTGTGTTTGTATTTGTATGTCTGCAGTGTATGTTGAGATGCGGGGGTGGGGTGTGTCGGGTCTGCCTGAATGTGTTTGTGTGCAAGTGCAGTGTATGTTGAGATGCAGGGGTGGGGTGTGTGTCAGGTCTGCCTGAATGTGTTTGTGTGCAAGTGCAGTGTATGTTGAGATGCGGAGAGGGGGTGTGTGTTGGGTCTGCCTGAATGTGTTTGTGTGCAAGTGCAGTGTGTGTTGAGATGCGGACGGGGGGTGTGTGTCGGGTCTGCCTGAATGTGTTTGTGTGCAAGTGCAGTGTGTGTTGAGATGCGGACGGGGGGGGTGTGTGTCGGGTCTGCCTGAATGTTTGTTGTTGTGTGAAAGTGCATGTTGAGATGCGGGTGTGGGGTGTGTGTCGGGTCTGCCTGAATGTGTTTGTGGGCAAGTGCAGTGTATGTTGAGATGTGGGGGAGTGGTGGGGTCGGGTCTGCCTGAATGTGTTTGTGTGCAAGTGCAGTGTATGTTGAGATGCTGGGAGGGTGGGGGTGGGGGGGACAAGGGGGGTGAGGTCGGGTCTGCCTGAATGTTTGTTGTTGTTGTGTGCACGTTCAGTGTATGTTGAGATGTGGGGGGTCCTAGTCTGTATGCGTGCATGCTTGCGAGTTTGTGTGCTGAGTTGGGGGGGCTCGAGTTTGTATGGGTGCATGGTGTATGCTTGTGGGTTTGTGTGCTGAGTTGGGAGTGGGGGGTTCGGGTCTGTATGGGTGCATGGTGTATGCTTGTGGGTTTGTGTGCTGAGTTGGGGGGTGGGGGTTCGGGTCTGTATGGGTGCATGGTGTATGCTTGTGGGTTTGTGTGCTGAGTTGGGGGGTGGGGGTTCGGGTATGTATGGGTGCATGGTGTATACTTGTTAGTTTGCATGCAGGGGTGGGGGGGTTGGGGTCTGTATGAGTATGCGGCATAGTGTTTGCATGAGGGGTGGGTGTCATGGGGCATAGTGTTTGGTTGAGGGGTGGGTGTCTTGGGGCATAGTGTTTGCATGAGGGGTCGGGGCCATGGGGCATAGTGTTTGGTTGAGGGGTGGGTGTCTTGGGGCATAGTGTTTGCATGAGGGGTGGGTGTCTTGGGGCATAGTGTTTGGTTGAGGGGTGGGTGTCTTGGGGCATAGTGTTTGCATGAGGGGTCGGGGCCATGGGGCAGAGTGTTTGGTTGAGGGGTGGGTGTCTTGGGGCATAGTGTTTGCATGAGGGGTGGGTGTCTTGGGGCATAGTGTTTGCATGAGGGGTCGGGGCCATGGGGCATAGTGTTTGCTTGAGGGGTGGGTGTCTTGGGGCATAGTGTTTGCATGAGGGGTGGGTGTCTTGGGGCATAGTGTTTGCATGAGGGGTGGGGGCCATGGGGCATAGTGTTTGCTTGAGGGGTGGGTGTCTTGGGGCATAGTGTTTGCATGAGGGGTGGGTGTCTTGGGGCATAGTGTTTGCATGAGGGGTGGGGGCCATGGGGCATAGTGTTTGCATGAGGGGTGGGTGTCATGGGGCATAGTGTTTGGGGGTGGGAGCCATGCGGCATAGTGTTTGCTTGAGGGGTAGGGGCTATGGGGCAGAGTGTTTAATAAAAATAGGGGGTTGAAAAAGCCTCCTGCCACACCACGCCCCACCTCGCCTACCGCCCCACCCACATTTACTTTTTGGCCCACTATAGCCATCATGTAAGGTACTTTCGGCCCTCTGTCAAAATCAGTTGTGCACCCCTGGACTAAACCTACAGTTCAATCAGTGTATTATAGTGGTCAAGATCCTTAACCTGTGACCTGTATAATCCAAATGTTATAGATGTTATAGACACCTGTGTGATTTGTATAGTGACATGATAAACTACTGAGAGTCTTTTGAACAACAATTATTTAGTGCATGCATTATTTAGAATGTATTCATTAGCTTAGATAGTGACCACCCTGCTTCACGGCGACCTGACCTTCACCCATTCGGAGCACATATATCTGACGTCCATCCTCCCGCCAACCAAACAACCAACCAGGAGGAAGAGATGATGCCCACACCTAAGACACCACCCTGGCTGACCAATCCGGGTCCAACGTAGCATCATATGTTAGACGTGTCATTGTACCTATATAATGTACTGTAACATTAATTTTGCCAGAGCGCTCTCAGAGATCTAGATACATTTTTCCTTGAACTCTCACAGCCTGCTCTCTTTGTCTTATTCCCCGTCCGGGGAGTGTCTGTTTTATTCTCTTGCACGTTGAAGACGGGGAGGGCACAAACAATAGATAGACTGGCTGACATATGGCCATCTGAATTAAGTCTAACCTTCATTTGTGTGTTTCTATGTAGATGAATGAGAATGCTTAACATTCCCTGGGAATACCAACGTCCAAGTGGTTTTTCCACAGCAGGAGCTCTGTTTACCATGTCAAAAGCCATGGACAGGTCCATGGAAGCCACATTGACAAGTAATCCATTAGGATGCCATGCACTCCACTGAATGCAAGTGAGCAAAAGACCCCCACAATCAGTTCCCATGTTTCTCCAAAAGCCCATTTGTCTGTTATCTAATATTTTCTTAGAATCACACCAATTCTGTATATGCTCTAATAGTATTGAGGCAAATATCTTAGATTCAACATCCATTAGAGGAATGGGCCTGTAGTTCCTGGGGCACAGCCTACAACCTTTTTTGAAGATGGGAATGATGCATGATATTTGCCAAGAGGGGGGATAGACCTTCATAGTAACATGTCCCAGTAGTAAACTTGTAAGAGTTTAGCCCATAGACCCACATCATGCTTCAGAATCATATAAGTCAAGTTATAGGGTCCTGCTGCTTTGGAGGATTTTGATTTAGCAATAAACCTAGCAATATTTTCAATAGAGATACCCACATTCCACTCATGACCATCCACCTGCGGAATTTCATCAACTAGTATAAGGGCCTTATATATATTCTTAATCTGTTTTATCCAATCATCCTCAGCAATGGGGTTGATGATTAACTGCACTTGCTTAGCCTCTGTGCGGTTTACTAACTCACAGACGTTATGGGATTATGTCCCTTAAGAGATGCCATCATCTGGTCACTGTCCCTTTGGTATAAAACAGCCCGATACTGTTTCAACTAGTTCATATAGGTTTGCTTAAGTTTCATTATCTGTATCTTGCTGTTGGCACTCGGACCCCCTCTTTTATGTAGATTTCTGACTTCTTTTTGGAGAGCTGCTTTATGTTCTTTTACCTCAGAATTGGGTACATGCTTGTGTTTAGGAACTACTGCCCTATTAGACCGAGTGAGTGGTTGGATCATAGACATCTGTTTATCTATATAAGAAGGGACATTCAGAATAGAATATGTCTTTACTTTAGTTTCCAGAGTTGAGGAATTATAATCATGCAACATAGTGGCATTCAATTTTTGGGTCTTGGCCGAAGACCATTTTAGTCCATTCCCTCTGACATCAACTTCCAGATTAACCCAAGTATTAAGAGTCCAACCCAAGTAGAGACACAACATAGAGTGGTCACTGTATTGTGACTATTTGAAACATAGACCCTCTGTTGCCAAAGGGTGAAACTTTCCTGCACTCTTATGGGGTCTATGCCCACGTATGTCGTTCTACGGTAAAAATTTGACCAATTCTAACAGTCAATTGGTGTTGCATCAAGTGTAATTTAAATTATTTATATGGTAATATACATTCTTTCAAAATATATTTGTCATACTTAAAGTATGTCTATTACTGCCTAAATTGTAATAAATCTCAATAATCACAGGCATGAATTTCATAAATTGGGTAGTGCACAAATTTAATTAAAACAATCAAATTGAACATTAATTGCATGTCCTTATTATTTCATTCAATCAATATTTGCATTAAATGATGCAGTAAATAAATAGTTCAAATTAATAATAACGATTATACACCATAAACATTAGATTCAAGTTCAACTTGTCTTATACGTGTGTGATATTCAATTCAAGGACTGACATTAGTTAAATCATAGGATTGTAACGAACAATTCACAATCTATGGGTGCCCCATTATCTCCATGGGGTTCTTGGTAGAATTGTGCCTAATTTATGTATTCTACAAAGTTGTCCTTAAATTACATTTTTTCCAAAATCCAGAAAATACTTGGGACGATGTCCTGTAGCTAATGCCAACGCGTTTCGAACTTTAAAAGTTCATCTTCAGGGCCTTCAATTTATCTGTTTCAAAAAGTGATGTCCATTCTGTGGGAAAGACAGAATGGGCTTTATTATATTAGTGTGGCATCATATCATCTATTGCATCTACATTAGTCTTAGTATATTGTTTTTTTAATAAAAAAAAACGATGTGAGTCAAATTGCACCCTATATTGGTTTAACTCCTCAAGTTTCATCCTTAGGTTATAAGGTTTTTATTTCACTAAGTATAGTTGATGAGTTAAAAGAGAAATTCTCACCACAAGGGCGAGCGTTATTTCTCCAAAGTAAGTATTGAACCAGAGGATATCCTGTCAATCACCCACAGGAAGCGTTCGAGGTTCTGTTACTCCTATAGTTGTGTGTGTTCTGGGAATTGTCAGAGTAATACCACTCACCACATGTAATGGCGTCTATGTGTCTGTGGGTCACCTGTGTAAATCCCTATTACCATGGGGTTATACTGCAACAAGATATTGCCGCTGTTTCATTTACCTTGCTATTCGGATTCTGCTCATCTCACGGGGAGTCTGTAGCAGCCGCCATCGAGAATGTGTCCTCGTAACTATGGTGACCTCGCGCATGCGTGTGTCTTATTATGGTGCCCCCCATCTTGGTGTGGGCACGTTGAGACTGTATACGTAACCAAGGTAACTCCATGAAGTTCTCTATCAGTATTTTGTATTGTACAAACTGCACCATGATTAATGTGTCTAAAAGTTAGGCAACGAGAGGTTGCGCCATGATTCTAAGTGATTGTCTCTCCGTGAGTGGACTAAAAATAAGGAGTAAGGATTACGCGACCTCAAGTGCAGTACGGTCGGAACGCAGAGAGGTGTCCCCTCATTCCTCTGGTGCACCCGGGTCGTATATTACAAAAAGCATATCTCTTGCATTACTCAATTTCAATTCACCCATGGTAGTGAGATAGGAGGTAACAGTGATAATGTCATGTAAGACATGACAAATGGTTGGAGGATGCATATCACATGTTAAAATCAAAATCTACAAATCTGTAGTTGGAATAAGTCACTTGTTGATGGTTCCACTCACAATCTATTTGCTCTGAAGCATTGGGTAATGGCAATCAAGTCAAACAAAACACATTAAATCAAAGTCAGAGTTCATTCCTCTAGGGCTCAAAGCATCTAACTTATCAACCCAGAATATCTCTCGTTGTAACAATCTGTTCCGTAAATTGCCCCCTCTTGAGGCTACTTTGACTTGTTCCAGGATCACACACTTTAGTTGTGCAATGGTGTGTTTGTGTTCTTTAAAGTGTGCTGCCACCGGGGATTTGATGTTCTGGGTTCTAATATTGGACTTGTGTTCAATATTAGAACCCAGAATTCCATCTGGTTTTGACTTTACGGGTGGTGATGCCCACGTAATAATGTCCACACAGGCATTTTAAGGCGTATATCACATTTGTGGCATCACATGTGCATGAATGTTGAGGTTCAATGTTCTTCCCTGTGTATGGGTGAGAAATCTTTGTGCCCGTAATAACATTGCCACAATGCTGACAGTTGTGGCATGGTTGGGTGCCCCGGTGTTGTTTCTTTATTCTTTGGACGTCTGTCGTCTCAGCTTTTATCAAACTGTTTCGTAAAGATTTGCTGTTTCTGTAAGCAAAAATTGGGTTTTGTGGGAAGAGATGTTGTAACTGTGGGTCTAGTTGAAGCATAGGCCAGTTCTTCTTAATTATGCTTTTAATTTTTCTACTTTGTAGAGAGTACTTTGTCACATAGACTAGCTGTTCTTCAATTCAATTTTTTTTTTATTTTGATTCGAATAGAGTCTCTCTTTGTATCTTCTCAACTTTGGTGGCTAATTTGCTGATAGTACTTTGTTTGTACCCTCTCGCTGTGAATTTTGCTTCTAGAGTTTTTGATTGTCGTTTAAACTCCTCTGTGTCTGAGATATTCCTCCTGTACCTAAGGAATTGACTGTAAGGTACGCTCTCCATACATGCATGTGACCTCGAACCCATCCCAAATGAGATTTCCCATGGCCCATGTTGCCTGCAAAAATATCAAGTCAAAAGACTTCAGGTCCTTAACCAGGTTGTCATTAGAAAATAAATATGAATGCCCACTAGTATTTCACGACACAAGACTGACACACTCAAGATGACTAAAGTGGCTCACTCACTGTTTTTAATTGAGCTATGGAATCTCTTAAGGAGAGCACCAACCAGCACCAGTTTGGTCCCTCTGAAGTGGAGCACATTTGCTCCTCCAGCAGACCCCCACCGCATTACTCATCCCCCTTGTGTAAAAATCGGTGGAGAATGCGTATTCTTAGTTTCAGGGCTCAGGTCTTTAAATCTGGTAATGTGAGAGCCACACTTTTGGAGACTGCCTGCCTCATTCAGTAGCGTGGAACGCACAATTTAATATCAGCAGAAGTAATCAACCTTTGCTCCGGTATATACTCAAAGAGGGTGAATATACAAGATCTATGAAGTGATTGGGGCCCGTCTTCCTCAAATCAGTCATTTAGGATAAGACGTGGCTCATCCAGGTATACCGGATCACGTAACCTAGGGCAATGGTCCGCTGGCCCCTGCCCTCTGACACCCTAGGAGAGCCCTGAAGCATCTCTCTCATCTTCTCCTGTGGGAAACCCAGATCCTTCTCATGTCCTTGGTTATACTAGCGGGTCAAGTGGCACAGCGAGTAGAGCGCTCGCTTTGACATCCGTGCATAGCCTGTTAACGCAGGTTCGCATCCCGGCCACACACCGTGGGTAATAATAAGCAGCGCTCAGATACCTGAGGGTTTGTAGCGCTATATAAATGCCTAATTATTATTCGTTCTCATCAATGTATCGGGATTGCCCCAATTCTCATTGGGATCCACGGTCAGACGGGCCGGGGAAACAATATCCTTTTCTAGTAGCAGAATACTGTTCACTAAGACTCTCGCTTCTATCATCACTTTGGAGGTCTTTTCTCCAACTGGAGCACCCTCAACCCCCTCTCTTATGGACGTGTAATGAACCCCTGATTTTATTATAATGGGGGGATCCCCATTTACTTCTATATCCGAGGTTCCAGTCCAGCCCCCATCCGACCCTTGCACCAGATGCCCAGTACCTTTTGGATAAGTCCCATTACCCTGTTTCTCATCAACACGCATCTTCTGTGGACTTGATCTTTCCATGTCTAGAGGTACAGGGCGTATGGAGTCACGTGGGTTTTTAGAATTTTCATAGGTTTCTTTACCTCCCTGCTCCACATCAGCTGGTTTCCATGATACCCTACCATTAGATGGGTTCTGTTTTAGAGCATCTGCCAAACAATTGGTACCCTCCTCATATTTCGGTGCTTTCCTCATAGGGACTGATTATTTTGTCGCCATTGAGCTCCTAGTGATTCAAGGCTCCTAAACCCTCCCACAATCCTCCTCTGTATCAAAAATCTCTGTGATTCCATCCTGTTTGCTCTCCCACATTTTCAATTCTTGATTATCCTCCTCTGCTGCAATCTGATCATGGAGGTCACGGAGAGCCGTACAGCACAGAAACTTACGTGATGGCACCGTAGAGACCCATAAATCCGCAGGCAACTTAAAAATGTTTTTTTATCTCTTTTCTTAGAGGTCTTGGAGCCCACGCTGAGGAATATAACAGACTCTGCCTCAACCTCTAAATCCTTCACTAACTCCCTAGGGGGAATTGTAGGAGCCTCTGTCACATTGAGAGACAACACAGCCTCCCTGTTAGACCCTTCCAATTATTTTAAGTTAAACCTACACTCAAGTGGATGGTACTAGATAGATTATCTGTGCTTTCCTTTATAGTGGTCATACACCAACCAGATATAGAGGTCATAGCCTTAAATACCTCACTGTGAATAGACGTCTGTAATTTAATTTCATCCATAAATTCAGCTTTCCAGTCCAAAATTATTGGGGCTAAAGAAGTCTCATCATTAGCCTTTGTCAGCTTAGAACTCTACGGACTAGAAATGTCACTGCTCTCCGCTCTCATACCACCCTAGCCTTCCAAATGTTCTGACCAGCCCAATAAAGTGATTTCCCCTGACAGATAAATGGGAGGAGTATCCAAGAAGGAACGATCCAACCCACGTCCCCCAAGAGAAGCAAAGATATTTGGCGGAATCTTCCCATCATTAACAATTCCCATAGGTTCAGAAACTATCTTCTTCATGTAAGGATCGGCAATGATCCTGATCATCCAGAGGGTGACTTTCTAAGGGCAGAATTCCCATGCTGATGGCTGGCCCACGCCCCGTCTTCTCACTTTATTTTTCACATTCTTTTTCAGGGGAAGGAGGCAAGAGCAGGGCCAGTGCCCTAGATATACTGACTCTTGATTAGAAAAATACCAGAGGGGCGGATAGGATGTCTTTTCGCGTGGACATCATTTTCTTTCTCATTATGAACGGGGTTATAGCAGTTCTTTAGGAGAGCCGAAAGTCACAAAGCTCCTCAATCACTTACTTATTTCGAAAGTACCTTCTGCTAATAAATGAACCTTAGAGACAAAGTACAGCTCCGTACAGCTTAATCGACAGCATTAGCCCAATGCTCACTAATTAAGCTTAAGGCTCCCTACTGACAGGCACCACCCTACCTTTTTGCCTAGGCGACTGACACAGTATCCAAATAAGGCAGGAGCTTTGCAGTCTTAATCACATCAATGGCTGGATATACCACATCTCGCGGCCCCAACAAACAGCTAACAGCGCTCTGCTCAATGCGCACATGCAAATGCGCGTGTGTAACGGCTGTAAACTGCTTCTGATGTGAGGTGGGCAGGGCTTCCAAGTAAAGCTTCAATAAATGCAAAAGACAACGTTTAAGGTGCATCCAAAGTAAGCCCAAGTGTCACTTAGGGCACGATTCATGGAACATTTGCCCGGTTCAAAGTGAATTTGCACTGCTGAAAAGTGACTTTTTACTGCCAACACAAACCCTGATTCATGGAACTGTACAAAGTGTATTTTTACTTGGCAGTCATTTTGAACTGCAAAAATGACTATGCGATGACTTTGCCCAGACTTTGCACTGCAAAAACACACTTTGCACGGTTCCATGAAACAGGGTTTTTGTCGGCAGTGCAAAGTCACTTTAAACCGGGCAAATATTCCATGAATCAGGCCCTTAGTGTCTCAGCAGCAGACCCACTAAATGCGCTATCACCTCACAAGAGGAACTTCAAATTGCAGGCAAGTCCAAAGGGATCGTCTGGAACGCCAGTAGCTCAGGTAAAGCTGCTCCTGCAGCTAACAGCACTCGTCGCATACTCTGCTCAGTTACAATTACAATGTTTCTTTTTCTGTGTAATATTTTCAGTGGTAATTATGGAATGATTGTTCCTGTGAAATTGTTTTTTGGGGTTTGTACATGTGTCAGTTCCCTTTCAAATCATGTACTTTTGTTTCCTTTTGGGGTACTTTTAAATGTGTCACTATGGTTGCTATGTAAGGCCAGTTTTTTCAATTTCTTGGTGTAGTGACGTTACTGATTATTGTTCAACTGAACACTGTGTTGATTTCTTGTGAACATAGATTGCCAGTGCATATTTGAAGTAGTGCATATTATGTATAAGTTATTAGGTCGTATGCACATTTTAATTTGTTCATCTTTTGATAATTATCTCATTGTAAAACATAAAGGGCCTGTTTTACAGAGTGGTTGCCTATGGGATTGCACAAATATAAAACACTTCTGTTAATCAGGCCCACTATCTTTAAATACAATCTGTAAATTCATTTTTTGTAAGAGACTGGAATTGCATATAGAAACATGGTAAATTTGCACAGTTTTAAACATATATTGGTAGCACTGTAAAATGTTAAACAAATGAGGTCTTTGATAAATTAAATTGTAGTGTTTGACATTGCCTGGAGCTAACTGAGTTTTTGATATTATTTGTATGCTACTACTTTTGTTTCTGCATGTTTCTTAGTATAATTCAAAGATGAATTCATGGCATTCAGATAATGATGCGATTTAGACATAACAATGGGCCTCATTACGAGCATGGCAGTAGCCGTGCCTGTATGGCAGGCATGGCTACCCCCATTCTCACAACCGGCACCGCCTCCCGCGATTGGGCAATAACTGGCCAATTATGAGATGAGTGGGTCGGTAATTGCCCATTCGCGGGAGGCGGTAATGCCGGGCTCCAGATCCCCATTCTGCCCCATAGGGCAGAATGGGGGTGGGGAGCATGGTTGCACCTGCATCGTTGATAACGGTGCCGGTGTAATCACGAGTTCAGGTATGACCTGGCGGGCTGTCAGGATCCCGTGAGCAGGACTCATAATGTGGCGGCCCGGTATGAACGGTGCCGGTGCCTTACCGGCACCATTCATACCGTGGCCGCCACTGTTATAATGAGGCCCAATGTGTTTGAAATTACAAGTGACAGGGAATATTTAGTTGTTATTTCTAATGTGAAAGCTAGGTTAAGTTGCTACCTATGATTTAAACTGTGCGTTACTTTTTAGTGTTACTGTCTATGTTCTCTGGCTCTAATTAGCATGTTTTACATTCCATTTATAACAGAATTATGAGGACATCTTTTGGTTCTTTAGCAGGTGTTAATCTGAAGCTGTTTATGGAGGAATTTTCTCATCATAGTACCCCATTAGCAATCAATTTAATAACTGATGCATCTGCACAATTGTCCTGGCATCCCATTAATGGTGCACTCCAGTTACTTCCAAGTGAAGGAGTAAAGTATGGCAGAGATATAAACCCTGCTCAGTGCTTCCCTTTGGCCTTGTAGTTACATGTAAAGGAAACTAGCAAGAGAAAGGTAGAAGGGTGCACATAACGCAGAGCCCCACACACACAACCCTTATAGAAATACTAACAAATACCTTTGCATGAAACCGACAGGTCCCTCTCCTACCTCCACAAGTGCGCTGTGACTTCATGCACACGGAGGTTCATCAACTTCACCGTCAAGCAGAAAGAAGCGCACTTCATAATGAGCAACACACATCCCAAGATTTAGATCTTTAGTTACCCTCATGAGCCAAATGTCAGCACACGTCAAAATAAATCTGCTGGGTGTGCCACCATCTCATTTTGTTTCTCAGGGTGACCGATGTTTTTTTATCAGGGGCCCGTGGCTCTGAAATGCACTACCAGGTGAACTATGGAACATTTCCTCATTACTCTTTTCTGAAAAACCCTTAAAAATCACTTGTTCTAATAATTCCCCTTCTCTGGTAATGTTTGGAGTGGTCAGAGGAATTGAATATCTGCACCTAGATGCAGGCTCTCTGCTTGGTTCCAGAAGGATATGCGCATTACAAATCCCAAATCAAATCAAATCAAATCAAATCAAATCACAACCCACACAACTTCTGCATAAAACACTACCAACCCTACCATGCCCTACAATGTATAGGCAATAATGAGAAGGGGACGCCAAGGGTGGCCCACTAAGTCCTAAGCAAAAAGTATGCAACACAAATTAATCAACTTGAAATCTGTCTAAAGCACAGACATTCACTGCCTAATGACCCACCATGAACCGCAGGGCAAAAGGCTGAGTCTGCATAAGTGCAAGCCCCCTGCAGTGGGGACACCTTTTTACATAAGCACAACGGGTTCTCACAAGGCACATCAGCTAGAAGCAAGCTTCTTCATGCATCACATGTGACTTAGTCACCAGACACAACTCCCTCAGTCAGCAATTGGAAAGTAACACATAATTCAACACCCAGACACTCAGAAGCAAACAAGGGTAGGCAACATAGGGTAGCCCAGTGCCCAATGCATAAACATTTCAAGAAACTGGCAAGCAAACCACCCCTAACAGTTAAAATCCAGGTGCCAGCCCCATGCTGGGTCAGGGTTTCCTGGGCTGAGTGCCGAGTAAAGCAAGAGTCAGTATAACTGGATCTGTGATAATCCATAATGCTGATCCCCAAACTCAAAAGGCACCCATTAGACATGGGTAACTGTAAGTTAATATTAGTTGCTAACAAGGTCCATTTTCCAATAGTTCACGTTTGACAAGTAGTTGACACCTGTGGGAAAAAAACGTTTTAGAAGAGAAAAGCACAGCTTTTAATTAATTTAACATCATATTCAATTAAATCAACGTTACAGGCCTACTATCAAAACTAGTCAATTGAAGTTGTGGAAAAATTTCAAATTGGTGCCCTGGGTAAGTATAGTGTCCACAGATTGTTTGTAGAGCCAAAATCGTAGGTGATCGTATTGCTGGCATAGTTCCTGTTAAGGTAACAGAAACATCAACCAAATACTGCCAATCAATAGCAGAAGATGAGCAGAACCATCAGCTGAAATCACAGTATCTGCGGGGCTGTTGTATGCCATTAGTATGGCAGCATGGTGAAAGGCACACAATGTTCCATGATCAGCTGATAGTGATTGATACGTAACGTTCCGAAATCTACAAGTGAGGCCAGGGCCGCAAACTGGAGCACCTTCTCCACTTTCACCCGCCAGGGGGAAGTTTGACAAGACATAGAGCGACATTCCCTTGCACATTGTGCGTGTGGGAGACATACACTTCCTGACATTACTAACGTTATCATCCTAGAGGTGGCGGCAGTGAGGCACGGAACTCCGCAGCCGTATCAGGGCACACACAAGATGCAGTTGGCGCCCAGCTCATTGAGCAGAAGAGGGATCCTCAAGGTAAGTCAAATTTAGAATGGGAGCAGGAAACCAGTTGGGAAGCCTGGATTGAGCACAGAATACAGAGGGCCTGATTATAGCCATTGCACCAACATCTCTCAAAATGTGGCTCTCCTGTTTCATCAAATCATGTCCTCAGGGGACAGAAACACAACACAAGGAACCACACATAATGTCTTAACAGGCAGTTGAAGAGCATGGATATTTGGAAGTAGCCGTTTATGGCAGGATACAGGACCCAGTAAGCATTTGGTACAATGGCATCATGAAAAGACAGTGGCAAAGATGACACCTTGGGCACCCTGAGCAGCACCGATACAGCTGGAGTGTAGCCACAGAAGACGGAGAGAAGCATCAATAGCACCACTTTGAAAAAGGTTTGCTTATAGCAGTACAGGCAGTATCTTCACTGCTTAAGGTGCAGTATATGCCTTTCAGGCTGCCCCCCCTGCACAGCACAGCACAGTTAGCTAGTAGTAAGGCACTAGTGGGTTTAACTCATTACCAATATTATAGTGAGCCATCAATGAAGGAAGCCAAGAAGCTCCTTTACATAAGCAACAGTCTTTAGACATGTAGTTACATGTTGCATGTATAGCATAGGCTCCAGCAGGTAAGTAGGAGGACAGGAATAAAGGGGCATCCACCCGCACACCCTCTCACTCAGCCAGCCTCTCACCAACTGTCATACATAGAACACTTAGCAGGTCACTGGCATAGCATTCCACATTAAGACCTCGCATGGCATCATGCTTGCAGGCAGGGAGGAGGGTGAGACAGAAAGCACTTCACAACAAGTGGAAAAACATACATCTGCAACATTATAAAACTGCAGTCCTTTTTCATGACAGACAACAGGGTTTTAGATCTAGGAAATGCAAACAAATACAGGGATGGACATTAGAGAAACTATCTTACAAGCAATTGATGACAGCAAAGAGGTCTTTTGATTTTACCTGGCCTATTGATGGTATATGACATAGTAGCCTATTGATGATATATGACATAGTAGCCTATTGATGGTATATGATATAGTAGATCACAAGGCCCTCTTTGAAAGAGTGGAACATATGACATATCAGGGAGGGCTGGCCCTCTGCTAGGTAAACATCTTCTTAAAAGATGCATGGCTCAATTTAGACTCATTCGTTTCCTTTCTTTCCTAGTATACTACAAGTTTCAAGTCTCTCAAAGCTCAGCACTTTCTTCTTGGCTTGTTAACACATACATGCACCTACTAGCATTATTCCAAGATAAGAGGTCTTGCAACTTTCAACTCAAAGCAGATGACATAAAACCTGGTTTCATCTTGAGCAATACCCTAAACACTAAAACCATGATCACAAACTTCAATCTAGACGTGAGTGCTCTGCTATTGCCTCTGTTCCAATGCATTTATAATTTAAATAATAACCTTTGGACTCACAAATAACTCCCAATTACATTAATTGGCCTCAACCCTGGGACAATTGCCCCATGAACACAACAAAATCATTAAACCAAGGTTTTATCTTCAACATTCACTTCTCTTCCTTCTGACAGGCAAATGTGACCCGAAATGTTCTATTACAGGTAGACCTACTAATAATAAATAATCCCCCTTCCTTAGAAATGGCTACTAGTAGAAAATGTTTACCAAACACAAACCACTCATATAACACAGTTAGATTTGTATGGATTTGTATGATAAAGACCAACCCATGTTTCAGGATTTAGGAAATCTTTTCAAGGTTATACATTCTAAAACGTAACATATTTTAGAAATACTATGATATGATATGATATGGCATTTCTAACGGGCCTATACACAAGTGTTTCAAGACGCGACACGGCAAGGGAGGGGGAACAGAGCAAAGACAGAGACAGCGATCCTACCAGGTCAAGTGTCATTCACATCGTGCAAGTGCAGAGGAAGGGGGAGGAGGAGAAGTGCGGAGTGGGAGGAGGTGGGGACAGTGCAGTACAAGGGGTAATAGAATAAATAAACCAATGCAGACATCAGGTGTCAAGTGCTGGTGTGGGACTGTAGGGATACAGAAACAGTCCCCAAGTGCAGGGGTTGCCAGGGAGGCAGTGCAGGTGTGTAACTGGTGGTGGAGGGGACCTGGGCCTGAGATCAGAGGGTGGCCAAGTTACCAGTAGAGTTTCAGCCAGGAATTCAGCAGGGGAGAGGAGGAGAGACAGCAGAAGCAAAGAAGAAGGTTTTGAGGTGCTTCCAGAACCGGAGATGGTTCTCCTCAAGTTTCAGGGAGGCTGTTCCAGAAGGAGGCCCCAGACAAAGAAAGAGATCTACCACCAACTTGTTGCTTGGAGAAGCGACTGACCCTGAGGGAGTTGGAGGCGGATGAGCGAAGATTTTGAGAAGGAAGATATTTAGGAAGAGAGAATTGAAGGTATTGAGGCCCCAGTCCCCAGAAGGCCTTGTGGACAATGCAGAGGGGTTTGATCATAATCCTCACAGCCACTGGGAGCCAGATGTAGTTTGTTGATTCTTTAAATTTAATATGTAGGTAGTAAAGTATTAAGTATTAAGTATTAATGATCTTTTTTCAAAAGTTTGTATAAACTAAATGAAAATAAAAGAATTAAAAAAATTAAAAATGTAATACTTATTAGTGAAGTGCAACAATCAATCAATTTGAATTTAAGTTACCTTGTGTTCGTGTTTGCTTGAATACATGAAACATTATAATCAGTATGAATTCAGTTGATAATAGTTACCAGTTCGATAGCTGTGAGAAAGTTTGGACAGCATATGCCTGATATAACATCATTGCATTTAAATTTTGTTGAGAAAAGTGAGAAAATAAATTCTATTAGGTCACTGTTTACCTGGGCTCTCGTATCATTCATTATAGGTGAGTCTTGCAATCAAGTGACAACGAGAATGTGCACATTTAAAGTCAGTACTCTGTTAATGTCCATTCATCAAATACAGACAGCATTATAGTGGCAATAATCATCTTTGTGATAGTCCACAGTCCATCATTTACTAATCTGAATAACAGCAACAGGCACAGAACATTCCCAGTTTGAGGGCCAGAGTGGAATATTGGGATTATGTAATGAAATATGTGGCTATTATTAGAAAATATGCTACTATACCCTCTGGTGCCATGATGGACACAAACACAATCTAAACACTAGATCAACATCATACTATGAAGAGAACTGTATCCCAACAGCAAAAACACAACACCAAAAACCAACTACTCAACCACTTCCAAATTGCCTTTTGGCCTGGATAGAGCACTGAGGCCGCTACTCTTCATATCCCTGATGACCTCCACAGCATCCTAGACAAATGACACACAGCACTACCTCTCTGCAGCATTCAACATCGACCACACCATTCTACTAGACATCTTAGCCCACAGGATGAATCTCTTTGGCATCAAATTCGAATGGTTCACCTCCTTTCTCACTGACAGGACACACTTTGTTTCCATGCTCACTTATTGCTGAGAACCCACCCTTGTCAAGTCCAGGGTCCCGTCAGGCTCCTCCCTATCTCCACTCCTCTTCAACCTGTATGTTGAATCCCTTGGCACAGACCCTTTGCAAACACAACATACATTCCCACCAATACGCAGATGACACATACAAATATTTCCAAATTTCATCCCCTTCACAACTTCACACCCTCAAGACCTGTCTCTTCACCATCACCAACTGGAGGGCCACCCACTTCCTCAAACTCAACCCTTCAAAAATAGAATACCACCCGATCTGTCCCCAAAGGCACAAACTCAACCTCACCCCCTGGATCCAAGGATTTGCCACGGACAACCAACACATATCTGTGTGCATACCTGTAAATCCCTTTGTTTCACCATTGACCCCAATCTTTCCTTCACACACCACATAGCCACTGTCACCAAAACATGCAATCTACAACTGAATCATCCTACTCAAAATCATACATTTCCTTCCTCCTGACAACCTCTGCACCACAGTCCAAGCACTAGTTCTCTCTAAGCTGAACTATGGAAATGCTGTCCTCACTGGACTCCCCAACAACTCTCTTGCCCCCCTGCAAGCCTTGCAAAACACAACGGCCAGAGACATCCTCCACCTACCCATACCCCAGAGAATTGCCTTCATAGGACTCAAAGCCATCCACCTCAAAACTTAATTTTACCTTCATGACAAACTCAAACCCATCACCCACACAAGTACCAGACATGCCAGCCAACACCTTCTACACATGCCACTCTGCAAACTCACATGCACACAAAACAAGCATTTACCCACTGGGCACCCAGTGCAGGGAACCCCCTACCTCTCCACATACGCTCGGCATTCTCCATCGCCACTTTCAGAAAGAGCCTCAAAACATACCTGTTTCCCCACATATATCCCTGCCCTCCTCCACTGCTATCACTTGTATATCCAAATCCTCCTATGCTTTCATGAAAACATTTTGTAACTTCTTTTTTCAACTCCCACTTTTTCAATATTTGACCATGCAAGACACTTTGAGTTCCTTGGGGTAAAGCTAGTGCTAAACCAAAAAATCAAATAAATAAATATTTAATTTGAAATGCTAATTTCTACAATTTCACATAATGTGTTCGTATGTAATGGAGACTGATCTTCGTTGTAATACCGAATCCCATAAACTCAAATTACAAAATGTCAAAGCCCACTTGTTTGCATTTTGTAACTCAAGCTTTTGGGATTTTGGTTGTTTGTCCCCCGCTATACATTAATTGTATGCAGAGGACAACCCCGGAACCCCCGCAGCCATAATACCAAACTGGCAGAGCGGGGGATCACCCCACAACCCCTGTTCCCCTTCTTCAATATTAGGGTCTTCCTTTTTTTTAACCATGTTGAATCCACACAAAACGCACATTTGGCTTTTTTAATGACTTTTTGGTGTAAGACTTTGATCACCAATGTGAAGGAAGGAACAGCAATGGAGGATGCCCCCATTTGCCAACCTGTTCATGAGTTAAAATGATGTCACAACCGCTCATAAACACTCCTTAGGACCCTTTTTAGAAGGCCAATCAGGAAAGAGGCATCTAAAAGGATTTTTGGCACTAATTCCCATGAGGTGCTTGGAATGCTCGATGCTGCCTGGGCCAAGGAGAGGACCCCTCGGTGCAGTGCCCATCTTCTTTCTCTGTTCCTCGCTGCTCCCAAACACCAGTCCCCACATGGTAACTTTCACAATACTGACTCCCTAACTCTCTGTGCCTCCACTGCCACAGCTCTCCTCCTTTTGTTGATGCTGCAGCGGCCAGGGAGGCAGGTCTCTCAATCCTCTGAAATCATCTCTTGTAGAGAGTTGTGGCAGCTGAGCGCACAACATTAAACAACGCTTCCATTCTCTGTGCTGTCCTACAGCACTAACAAGTTGCCTTGGGAGTGAAGAAAAAGAGGGATATCATGTGCTGCCAAACGCCTCATATTCATTATTTTAGGGGGTCATGCCCTGCACCAAGGGTGCTAACACCCCCAGTATTCATGGTGAGTGATATTCCTGGGCATTAGGTGGCAAAAGCCCTCCTTAATTGCCCTTCTTTGCTTGGACCATTACATCGGGTTTACAGTGCACTTAATGTCTAATAATCATACTCACCATGGGTGCTAAGGCTTAATTATCCCAACATATGTTGGCCTGGTTGCAATTCATTGATGGCATTCTGCTTACCTGGCAAGGCACACCACGATGACTAAATTAATATGTTCAATGGTTACATTGAAAAACCAAATGAAACTGGTGTTTGCCAAAACATCAACTGATGTAAGCATCATATTCCTGTATTTAGGAATCCTTTTGAAAATAACACATAGAATACCCACAAGTTTGGCCTTTTTCTGAGGATGACAATCCTCGCCTTTGTACAGACAGGATTCAAAGGTGATCACTCACAATTGTGTAAGAATCAAATAACACATTCCTGCATATGGAAAGGTGAAATCACTGGCCCCACTCTGCCCAAAGTCCCAATTGCAAGCCCTCCCCCTTGAAACCCTGTGTACCCCCCTCTACAGCACCCACAGCTTGTCCCCACACCATCCCAGTCCTCCCTGATTTGACACCTCACCCCTCTCCCGCACGTGTACTTCCCTCGCTCACAGTGTCAGCCTACCTGATGCCAGCCACTGCAGACATCTCACCCCTCAGTCCCATCCCTCCCGATGACTACATTGTGTGTACTTGAGCAAATAACTTTATCTCACTGGTTTATATGCTCTATACTGTACGCCAGAATTGGGAGAACCTGAAAGTGTTTCAGATTTAAGTACACATTTTATTAAAATCCGCCAGCTATGAATGGTTGAAAAGATTGGAGTACTGCTTCATAATTAGAATACAGTGGTGAATGAGTGATTGTGCCCATATACAATGTGCTTCTGTAACCCATACCGCCACTAACTGCTGATCTCTCCATTATTATGCAGACGGAAATTCACTTATGAATTTCTTTATGCGTTTTGCTAACCATTGTGCGGGAATGCATTGGTTGCAGTAAACCTGTGACCTTGTTAAATGCCCAGAAATGCCTCTAGCCTCCTTTCTCCAGAGGTGAGAGGCTGACAGACCACTTATGAATGCGGCACAGGGCACTACACAAAATGAATTGTATTTTGACCCAACAACTAGCAGCACTGCTATTCATGGTCATGGTGAGTCATGGTCCTCTGCCTGTTAAACAGTGAAATAAGTAACTATTCAATTGCACCATTCCACTTCTTAGGCCTTGCCTGACAATCCTTGGGTCATACCACCAAATACCTTGCCATGACTCTTCAGGGCCACTCCTTGACCCCTAATCCATCTTAAAGCACTGTGTATAATGGGTCTCAGCATGACTGATCTACATTGTCTTCAGTGCTGCAGGTTTGTTGTTGAAACAAATTTGCAAAAAAAACCAAAAAAAACAATGTGTATTTCTTTTTTTACAATGTTCACTTTTTATTTAGGGTAGTGGCAGCATGTCATGAAATGAGCAACATTACAGGTGCATGTACACTACTCTAGATTCGCTCCAAAGGGTTCATAAACTAAAATCACTACTCCAATTACATGTTTGTTGCACCACCATCCCGCTCAAGCACAATGTACTTATTGTAGTCTGTAGTGTGCAGACAGGTGGCAAGTATCAGTACCTTCAGTGATCCCCTCAATCATTTCTGAATTATTTATCTGCTGATGGAAATGGTTAAGGTATCCCTTGAGTCGGGCCCAGACCATCTTGATGGGGTTTAGGTAATGATAATGATAGGTCCAATGATAGGTCCAAGGATTTGGGCTTAGTGATCCTGTCAATCATTTCTGAATTATTGGTGGGCTTATAGAGATGTTTCATGTACCCCTTGATTTGAGCCCAGACCATGTCACTGGGGTTTAGGACTGGAGATTTGAGCTGGATTTTCACCTAGTTGAGTCCTTGTTCCTCCATAAATGCAGCAGATGTGGAGGGCTTAGAGTCTTTATCCTTGCTGAACTATAATTTCTTGGGCTGATGGCATTGTGACTACAGCAAGAGGCATCACATAACAATGATTCTTTGAAAAAAGCAATGTCCATTATCCCCTCAAACATCACCACTGGCCCTGTCCCCTTCTCAAAGGTGGTGCCCCAAACATGTATCTGCACATGGTTTAATGAAATTATGTCCTTTCTCATCGACTGACAATCAGTGAAACCTTTCAAAGGCAACAGTAGTTTTGTCTGTAAAAATGTGGTCCTTAAAGTTTTCCCTGGTTTCGGTCAAGGCCTTAACATTGGCAACGCTTTTTTTTTTGATGATGTTGTGGATAATTGAGCATAAAATTTGGATGAAGAGCAAGTCATGTCAGGCTTTGATGAATGGAACAGTATGAGCAGAATTGACCTGTTCTGATGTGTAAAAATGCAAGAAAAAGCACAAACCGCATGGTGAGTGTATATCAGAGACTATGTAATGGAGGTGCTGGGAATCCCCAGTCCTAAGCGGAACAGACAGGCCAAGAAATCTCAAGCCCAATAACGAAAGAGTCAAGGTAATTGACAAAGGTATGTTTTATTAGCAATCAGCATAAAAGAGGGACAACAGTAAACAATAGATCCCTTCACGATTTTCATGTCGAACATCAGCTTGTAATAAAAAAATACATCAAAATTGATGTTGCATGTACAAATACCTACGGAAGGTGGGCTTGGTGGCAGGACTTTGTCTACATATAGAACCTATACTCGTTAGTGTTTTCATTGGTTATAGAACTCTGGTGACCCCACCTCAGACCACCCCTAAAGTGATAAGATAAGAAATACATCATGTCATCATAATTAATTGGCTTACATAACATTTGCCAGACAGCATTATTGGAGAGCAATGATTGGTCGGTACTGACTACACCACCCTTGGACGTTTGGCAGGTCATCAGCACATGAGCAAAATATAGTGGTAGGTGGGGAGAGACCAAGGAGCCGCTTTTTACAATTAACTGAGATACCATCCCTGATTCCCTATGGCACATTCCAAGGCTTCTAACTTTGAACTTGGCCTTGATTGGCATTTCTGTTCTGAAACCTTTTAGGGAATTGAGGCAGGTGCAAACCTGTGCCTTGTGCTTATGAATTCGACATTGTTCCTTAATCACGAGTCACGTGCAATGAGAATACATTTTGCTTGGCTTTTACCCTGAATTGAACTCCTATTACTTCGGGAGCTATTAACCTCCTCAGCCTCTAGAGGCTTGGTTGAGCTATTTTTCATGTAATTTCAAGCTTTCAATTAGCCGGCACCTGGCATTCAAAGGATGTTTGTTCTTTTACTTAATCTAAGAGAAATATGTCTTGTGCTTGGGAATTGTTATTTTCTGCTCTAATTTATGGTTGGCCGGCCCTTCCTTTCATTCAATAACCTTGGAAGGGGGCCACACAGCTCCTGTCTGGGCTGAGTAGATCTGGCTTCTGGCTAATTCAGCAAACAAAATTTCTCTGCAGCTTTGAGGCATCCTTAGATTCTCCAATCATTCTCATATGGTGGAACGGTCCATTTTCTCCAAAATGGTTGTTTGTTCCTGTTGCTCTTCTTTGTTAAGAAAGCTTTTATGTGTATTCTTATGCATCTTCCGTTTCGGCATATACATTGATTATGATGTGTTTCTAGTGTCTATTGAATGCAGGTAATATTTTTTGTGTCTAAATGCAAGTTTGACCTAGTGTCCATGTACCTCCCTGGTGAATGCATATCTGCTTCGTGTTCCATATGCCTACATGTGTCAGTATGGCAGTGAGGTCACTTGCTCTCATTCTCTTCTTGTGTTTCAACTTGATCTCTTCTTTGATAGTTCGAGGATAAGGTCAGTAGGGTGGCCTTAGTGAGTAGCATCTCTCATACTTGCAATATTTATGCGGGGAAGGGGATAACTCCTTGAATGATGTACTTCTCTCGTTTCTATGGTATGGGGGCAAGGGTGTGTCAAACGCGATGAATGACATATTCATCTGCCTCTCGACAACTACGCATCCCAGCATGCACTGCTTTAAGAGCACAAAACTCAGAGATGTTTCATATCTGGTAGAGACCAAACTCTGTGTGCCAGGAATCTGAGATGGCTCTCTCATGCACATTGTACAATACCAGGAACCATCCCCATGCTGTTTTTTGTTTCCATACCATTGCCTGACATGCATTGTAAATTACTCCTGTTGTTATCTTCATCCTGTGCTCCAGCAATAAGATTGCCTTGAGCTGCAACACTGTATTCACAATATCTCTTGAAGGAGCTGATCAATAAGGGTGAACAGATGCCTACAGGGACAGAGAGAACAGAAAGTCAATGTCAGCAAAATGTACAGTACCTAAATGTATCTCTTTTACCATTGCACCGCCATACTTGCTTGTCTCTTTCCTGCTCTATGCTTTGATGATAGGCCTAGCCACTGCAAGGAGAGTGTTAAGAGAAATCATGGGTATACGTATGCTATGATAGCAGTGCATTTTACAATGAATAAGGGTATTGTCATCCAAACAAGGAGGGCTTAAAAAAAGGTAGCATGCTACACAGGAAGGGCAACCAGGTTCGCATGAATACATCAGCTGGTTTATTACTTGATCAAGCACCATATAAAGATTATGTATTTGTGTTTGGCCCACCATTAAACAGACACATTAACAGGTAATCATATTTCCCTGAGTTCTAGTTAGCCTGAATGAATTTGCTTGTATTCTCCAATATACTGAATCCACAGTGTCCTTAAGTGAAGTGATTTAAATATAATCTGCCTGGGGAGTGAGCAAGTGAAACTTGTTCACACCACATTAAATGAGCCCGGGGAAGTGTCACTGTATGTGTGCGGACTGTATGGCACCCCGGTTGGCACGCTGGTGGAAACAGCTCTTGGTTTCCAATGACAAAGGTTGGTCCTGCCCAAAACATACTCCAGGGTAAAAACACAACTCACTTCATAGGCTCCCAAGAACACAATGGCAAGCTACCATTTACATTTCACAGGACAAAGAAGTAGAATTTAACATTTCCTGCCTCAAACGTTCATCCCACGAGGATGCGCATATATAATAGGTAAATGAATAAATAAATTGAGCTGATACGTATCTGCTCATTAGCGTACAATGGTGCGATCGAGATTTGTAATTTCGCCCGCCATTTCGTGTCCATCTTTACCCTGTATGATAACCAATGTGCTGTCACTTCGTGATTGATCAGTGTTTGAGATCAATGGGGCTACTGCGTGTGCCAAAAAAGACGCGCTAATCCGGAAACACATACGCCAGCAGGAAGCAGGCGTACGTGGACCTGCGAAGCATAAAAGTGCGCGCAAACAACAAACAAGCTCAGACGCCAAGATGAATATACCGTTCCTAGCAGCAGTGCTCGTGGGATACCGCAGGAGGAGGAGGAAGATAGTCAGGCCCAGAGTTTTTACACCCAGAACTAGCCTTTTTGGGATGCCTGCTGACCAGGTGTATGGGAGGTACAGGTTTCCACCTCACATAATACTCGACCTGGTGAGTGAGTGGGAGGATGACCTCACTTCACCCACCCTGTGCTCCCAAGTACTCAGCACCCTGGAGAAGGTCCTCAATGTACTGCACTTCTTGGCCACTGGATCATTTCAGCGGACAAGTGCTATAGTGGGGGGGTGTCACAGGCCACACTGTCACGCTGCCTACACCAGGTGTTGGCCATCATGACTGCACGCCCATCAGTCCGCAGGCACATATACCTGCCCAGAACACCTGCAGAAAGGCAGGATGCCGTCCAGGATTTCTACGGGGTGGCACAATTCCCCAAAGTGCTAGGTGCCATTGATTGCACCCATGTGGCTCTATGTCCCCCCAGGGCATCTGAGCACATCTATAGAAACAGCAAGCACTCGCATTCCATAAACGTGTAGGTAGCATGTGATGCCAAGGGAATCATCACCTCAGTATATGCCAACTATCCAGGGTCCACCCACAACAGTTTCATTTACAGAATGTCAACCCTAAACCGGGACCTAGAAGCAGGGCGGCATGGCGATACATGGCTGCTTGGTGAGTATAAATGCCACTGCACATGCATGCATGTCAGATACTGAGTATTGTCACAACCCCACTAATGATACCCATCACCACCTCCCCAGGGGACAGTGCCTACCCTCTGAGCACCCACATGATGATGCCAATTCGGAACCCCACCACGCCACCTGAGGTAAGATACAACACAGCCCATATTGCAACCCGGGGCATAGTGGAGCACACATTCGGAGTGCTCAAGTCACGCTTTCGCTCCCTTGACCGTTGTGGTGGGCAGCTGTTATATGCTCCCCCAGTAGTGTGCAGGATCATAGTGGCAGCATGTGTCCTGCACAACGTTGCAACACGCCGGGGCCTGCCGTTGGACATGGTGGTGCCCCGACATCCCCAACCACATGCACGCCTGCTGCGCATGGGAGGGGAAAGGGCACGTGGTGAGGCAGCCCGTACGCAGCTGGTGGCAAATTACTTCACATAAAATCACACCCCTGTGGAGTGCACACAATTCTGGCACATGCAGGCTGACAATCAATGATGATGACATAAGGGGCACTCAACTGTCACAACCATACCAGCCTGAGATTGGTCACCTGGAAGTGTTACATTGTGTGCATCCCTACCTACCCAAACACCACCAATGCTGTGTCATCAAAAGACATACATCTATGCTGCTAAATTCATTACCCCCTTGCTAAATACAACATGAGAACAGCGCCATGTCACCCACCCCCTCCCCAGCTCCACCACCAAACACACCATGGCATGTCATGCAATGTGAAAGCAAACAAAGCAATGCACAAGACCTGACACAAGTGTCACAAAGTACACTGTCCCTAATGGAAACTGCCCACACACAATATGCTCCCAGTAATGTATAACTAACAGCACACATTACCAAATACTTACCACCAACACAATGCTGCAACACACCATGGAAAAATGCAAAAACATGACAGTACTAAGTTCAAGTAGTGGTAGTCTTACAACCTGAATACGCCAGCACATCGACCCCTTCCAACTGTAGAGTGTTGCTGCCACGCAAATGTCTCAGTGTACTGCATACAACATGAACTGCATCTGCAAAGTAGACGGCCTTGTGAAGACATGAGGAAGGAACCTGCAGATTAGGAGGAAGACATGGATGCACAAGCACATATCAATACACCATGCAGTGTACAATACAACACCAATATCCACTAGGGATGTCTACACGGTATTGACTACAGAATGCCCACACAGCTCATGGGAGCCCAACGTCACTATGTAATTCACTGTCACGTGGTCACACCCTTTGCAAGCCCATGGAAATGGGAAGCAGGAGGGGTGTGTGGCTCACGAACCCAAGCATCTAACCCAAACTCAGGACAAGCCTGCATGTGCCCAGCCAGAATACAGTAGATGCCCACGGGATCCACACAAGGCAACACACTGTAAAAAAAAAGATCGAAAATCAAAAATGGCCATGTGGGGGCCAGGGGGGTGGGGGAGGCCACCCAGGAGGTTTGAGGATGTTGTGAAAAAAGAAAACCGCCTTGGGCTCATGGCCTGCACGGCTATGCCATTGTGGGAGAACTGCTGTTGCTCTGCTCATCCTCTGCTGCTGCATCAGGCGGTGGTGGCACTATGGGAGGCAGCCCACGCAAAGCCCTGGTATGGTCCTCGATGGCAGCAAGCATGCGGGTCTGGAAGGTCTGATTCTGGAGGATTAAAGTGTAGAGATCCCCATGCAGCACATCACGGGTTGCCTGCATTTCTGCACGCATGGCCTTGCGTGATGCCCGGATCTCCACACGTGTTGCATGCAGCTCAGCTGAGAGCGAATGTGTGAGCTGCTCCAGCTGCTTTTCTGCTCTTAAATTACTGGAAGCCTCAAGTTCAACCAGAGTCTGCCTGAGGTTATGTAGTTCTACCCTCAGGGCTTCCCTGTGGCCCTGGGACTCTATTGATATGGATTTGCGCAGAGTCTCCAGTGCCGCCCGTCTGTCCCTGTTGGATGCCAACATGTCTTCCCTGTGTGATTGGCAAATTGAGTCTGTTGGCTGCTGTTGTTGCTCCATCTGCCTTTCATGGGGGATAATGGAAGTGGCCACCCTCTCCATTGCCTGAGCCATCATTTCTACTGATGCTGCCTGTTGGGTTGCCATACCGTACATGGAGTTTTCCCATACAGTATTGCCTGGTGGTGCACGGCCACCGCGTCGACGGGCACCACACCTGTTTGGGGCAAGGACTGCATTCCCCCTCTGATCTGCTGGCCCAGGAACAGGATCAGATGCTGTGGAGTGTGACCCTGCATCCGTAACCACCAAAGGCGGACCTACCAACACTGACATCCCGATAGAGGGTTCTACCCCTGGTGCAGGTGGGTTGGACAGAACAGAATCCCTGCCAGAAACACTTACCTGCAACGGCACATAAGTCTCATCATCCGATTCAGCACCTGAATAGAGGTCTGGGGAGGTGCACCCAGAGACACCCTTGGATAGCATGGTCTGCAGTAACATTGGGTTTTCACCTACCACCACACCACTTCCCCCACTGGTGCCCAGTTGTGCCTGAGATTCCTCCTGGGTCTGCACCATCTCTTCAACCTCAACAGCATCAAGTGCATCATCACCTACAAAAACATGAAAGACAACAAATGGAAACAGGCATGAGCACCATAGCACACACATAGGCCTTGACAAGCCAGAGATCCAGTACATGATTTACACATGTCCCACATGACTATAACCCTGCCATGCATGCACTGTCAAAGAGTTGGAAGTGGAGTCAAAAAGGCAGACATTGGGGAGAGCAAGATGGAAAAGCAACACATTTGCAGCATGTTGGGTAGCACTGGCATCACACATCAGGCTGTGAGTGGCATTTCCAATACACATACATGACACATGCCACCACACAGATGTCATGTATCATAGCCACGGTAAATTACAGAACTACAGCAATATGTCAGTGAATGAGTACTGTCACACATCCATGTCACATCGACATGATGCGAAGATTAATGCTGAATAGTGTTGCAAAAAAGGCATGTGCCACACACTGAAACACATCCAGTGTCCAATAACACAGTCATTGTGGGCTGATCAATGGTTGGTCACTTTAACATCACAGGAAACATCTGTCATCTTCCACATGCAAACAGGCCCTAATAAAAAATGTCTGCAGCCCAATACTCCGTCGGCCTGAATGGTGTAATCATTAACATAACCAGGTAAAAATAGTGGCCCAGTGTGGGCTGTAAACAATGACCAAAGCATATCACATATGTTGCAATAGGGCAGAAAAATACGTAGTAAAAATGGGAGAGTGGAAGCAATCAGCCTGAATGAACACTTACAAAATCTGAACAATGTAGTTGCAAGATGACAGTTCAAGGTAAAGTGCACTAATGTGCGCCTAATTGGCAACTGTGGGCAGAAGGGATACAGTCATACCCAAATCCAAGGCACGTGAATGTATGGGAGGAAGCAAATGGGTGACCCATAACACTCAGGAGTACACACCCTCACCTGGCACTCAATCAGAACCCGTCACCCAAACAACATACACATGGATTACACACACACGCATGGGCACTCACCGGACAATGCGTCGTAATCAGGTAGATCTCCCACACATTGGATCTGTTCCTCCGTGATGAAGGTCCCAGCAACAGACTCATGTTCAGTGAGTTTGTTGTCCTCTTGTGGAGACCCACCGCCAGTCACCAGAGTAGCGGCATTGATTTGAGGCCAGCTTGTTCTTTGCTCTGCGTTTCAAGTCATTCCACCGCTTGTAGCAATCATCAGCTGTGCGCCTCACAAATCCAATGGCACTTATGCGGTCCGCAATGGTCTGCCAGACACATAGCTCTCAAGTGCATCAAGTTCGGGGTCATTAAAGCTAGGCTTCCTTGACGTGCCGGACTGTGTAGCCGTGTCTGGGGTCTCAGCCTGTAGTGCCAGAGCACCCTTCTTCCTCTTCTTCAAAGGTGGAGCAGAGCCTGAGTGGCTTGCGCCACTCTGGTCAGTAGGGGCAGAAGCGCAGGTGGACTGGGTACTGGGAGTGGGCGAATGCACAATGACCATAGGTCTTGGTGCAGGCATTGGCTGAAGTGTGATGTTGGCAGGGGCAACGTCAGTTTGATGGACCAGGACCGACACTGTCCCGGATGGGAGACTCAGAGCTGGGGTGGATAGGGCTGCAGCTGCCCCTGCAGCCTCCCCACCCTGCCCCAGATCCACGTGGCCTGGTGACACCAACTTGCACCGGCACACGTGGCTTAGACTTGCTGACCTGGAAGTCAGCCTGGGAGTCATCCTGTGCCGGCTCAGGTGCCACAATGGGCTGGTCCAACAAGGGCTGAGCTGGGATGGTGTCAGCCACGTTTCCCTCAACCATGGGGGGGGCATGGGTGTCCCTGATTGGTCCTCCACACATGGGGGTTGTAACGCTCACCTGATTCCCACGGAGGCGCTGGTCCCGGCTGAACTGTTATAGTCTCTTCAATTGAGAAGCGTAGAGCTCGGATGACTCTCTGGACTGGGCTTCCTCTTATTGACCGTCTGACTTGCAGGGTAAGGTTTCTGCAGGCGGAAGAAAAAAGGGTTAATGACCGTTGGCTGGACTTCCTCCTCACTAATCGCCAACTCTCCGAAAGTCCAATGTCCTGGTGAGCTCTCACCTTAGGGGTATAAATGCTGGGCTCTCCATCCTGCGACTTATGCAGGGGTGCGTGGGTTCCAGTTACGTCACTGGAGGTCCTCAAAGTCTTTTGTGGCCTTAGAAGTGGCACAGGTGCTGAGATGCCAAAAGGTGATGCCGCCGTTACTGCACGAGCGGATGCCAGTAGGTATAAAGAGTTTATAGTCTTGAAGAGATGGGCACCTTTAATGAAGTCTTTGCATTGTCTTTTTCAGGTGCCTGGATGCTGAGGGCGTGGTCACTGAGAGCGCGACACGTGCGGTAGTACGCAGGAATGGGAATTTCAATGACACCTCAATAATGTCCCTTGTTTTCTGTTTTCAGGTCTTGAGATGTTGCGAGCGTTGTTCGTCCGTTGCCGTTGCACGTGCGAAGTACGTGAGTATAATGATCTGTGGCCTTATTATAGCACCTCTAACAATGTTCTTTTCTTATTTGCAGGTGTCGGGACCTTGCAGGCGTTTTCCCAGTCGTGGATGCACGTGGGGAAACACGTAAGTGTTAGGCTTTCTTGCAGTCTTTAATGGCACTTAAATAATGTCTTTTCTTGTTTTCAGGTGCCGGGCTGCTGCGGTTGAAGAGATCGTAATACGCGCACAAAAGCAGGTAAGAAAAGTAAATGCGGCAGCCTTCACCCGATTCCTACTTAATAATGTTCTTTGTCTTTACAGGTGCCGTTGGGCTGCTTATGTTTCTTTTGCTTGCAGGTTCTGCCGGTGTCTGGATTCCTGGATGGTAAGTATAGTTCTCGTGTCTTTCTCCCACAGGTTGCTGAGCTGAAGCTGGAGATGTCACTGGAATGCTGGAGCTGACTCGGTGAGCGTCCTGCTGCAGATGCAGAATAACGCGAAGCATGTTTTCCCAATCGGGTGTGGTTTAAATAGTGTTGGAGTGATTGGGTGTCTTCTTCCTCAGCCTCGCCCAGGTAAAAGAGTTCCTGTGTTCCAGAGCTAAGGAGTGGCACCAGCCCCACCCAGGTAAGAAAGTAGTCCCAGTTCAGGGAATAGTTCCTCCCAGCAGAAGGCTGGGGACTTCATCCTGCCAGCATTTGCAAAGGTGAGTATGCAGCATGGTCTGCTACAGGTAGGTCCACCCAAGCACCTTTGCAAGAATTATGAGCCCGGCGCCCCTGGCGCCGGGACTGAGGTTCCTTATGAGCCTGGCGCCAGAGGCGCCAGGACATGGTCCAAAGGGCCCCAATAGGGGTTTGCTGGAGCCGGGGACGAGGGTCGTGAGCCTACTTCCGGGGATGCTGGGCTTGACTTGGCTTCTCGGGAGCAGTGCTCATGACAGGGGTCTAGGGGCACCCTGCAAATCCTGGCCACGTCCCCTACCGCGAGCACCACGCCCACCTTTTGGAGGTTGGCCACCTTTGCCTCCCTTACTGCTTGGTCGCCTCACAACCATGGCACTGATGTTGTTGTGCGTATGGGAGTTGCAGTGAACAATTGTCCTGGGCAATTGGGGGTGAAAGGGGTAGGGTACTAGATGGAATTCGTACCCTAGTGTTCTATCAATGCTGTCTGTGACCCCTGGGGGAAAATGACGGGTCACGCAACGCACAGGCAGCCCAAAAACTAAAAGTAACCTGCACGCAACCCCTCGTAGACCATGTGCGTGGAAAAATGAACCCGCACTACGCTGTGGCACCCAGAAACACAAAAACAAGCGTACGCTTGTTACACGCAGCCTACAATGACCTCTGAAGGGGTACGCAACACACGGGGCAAGCACAGTTGGTAAATGCGTGCGCGACTCACCGTCTGCCTGGAAAAAGAACGTGAAAACAAAGCGAATGTGCGATTAGGCAACACCCCCGCCAAAAGAAGAACTGTACGCTGTCTGAAGAAGTGAACGCTGTTTGAGGATACAGGCCCAAAAAAATAAAGAACGCTGACAGAGGTAACAGGGAGTACGAACTTGAAACGCTGTGAAGTAATCGCGTGTGAACCACGAAAAGCACGTACAAGGGAATGGGGTGCTACACGTACCTTTTAAATCGGCCCACACGTACAGCGTCACGTACGCGTGTATGCGCTAAGGCCCTTTCCTCCAATTACACAAGCTGACACTCGGATGCCCAGTTTTTGGACGTGTACGATGAACATGCACCCGTGTTGATGGAAACGCCCGCGCGTGTCACGTCTCTTGCGCGCGTAGGCCCTTTCCTCGGATCACATGCATCCACATGGGGACGTGCAGTTTTTTCACGTGTGCTGAACCACTATGCCCACGTCACGAGGGAAACGTCAGCGTGAGTCACGTCACAGAAGCGCTTACGCGCTAAGGGCCTTTGGTCCAATGAAACCGCGTACGTGTGCTGACGCGCTTACGCGCAAAGGGCCTTTCCTCGAATTACACGCTGACGTGCAAGATTTTCACGTGCCAAATCACTCCGTATCAAGCTGGCCACGCAACAACACACGGAAGACCACGCTCCTGCCCAGAAGGCTGAATTACTGCCCCCCAGAACCCCGAGCATGCTCACACCTGCCATCTGCTGCTGCCTGACTGCCTGCTGACCACATGCCCTGCTATTTGCTGCCTGCACGTCAGCCAGGGGTGCAGTTGCTGTGACCACCCCTGCTGGAATCGAAGACTCCCGACTGGGATACCATCGCTCCACAGCCCAGCCCCAGGACCCAGTTGCCCACCCACTCCTGCATCTGGGGTTGCCATGTCAGACACAACACCATCTGGCACCACTGGCAACCCCCAGCCAGAGAGGCAGAGGGCCACCAGCTTCAGTGCCAGGGAAGTTGGTGTCATGGTGGATCAAGTCCTGGGGTAGTATGATGCTCTCTTTGGAAGTTCGCGCGCAGACAATGAAGGACGGACCAGGATCTGGATGGACATCATGACTGCCATCAATGCGGAGGGGGTGGCAGTCCGCGACTTACAACATGTCAAGAAGCGCTGGGAGGACTTCAGGTCCAGGACCCTCAACAAGGCCCAGCGCCTCTTGAAGGCAGCGGATGCCAAGGGGCGCCGGGGCCACCTGTCCGACCACCAGATGAGGGTCCTGGAACACATATGCCCAGCGCTCCATGTCCAGGTCCTTGAGAGGCAGACCCGTCTGGAGTCGAGCGGTAAGTGTACATGCATACTGATTGGACGCTGTGCGTGTGGTGGTGTGCCAGTAGTGTGCAGGTTGCACATGTGTTTTCGTAGGGCCATGTAGGGACGTGTATGAACAGGGGCGTGAGGCTGCCACATGTGAGTCCTCTTAGGTGTGAGACACATCGATGGTGTATGTGTTGGTAAGCATGCTGTCCAGATGCAGGTGTGGGAGCACACATGTTTGAATTTCTGTATATGTACGTTGGCATGGTTGTGGTGTCACACATGGATGGTGGTTCCTGCTGCATGTATCTGCACTGTGTACATGTGCATTTGTGTGTATTTGACAAGTGTGCAACTGTGATGCAACATGAATGCACGTGACACTGATATGTAGAAGGCTGAATGCCAGATGGGACATGTATGGCGATCGCATCACTGCGACAGTTGGAGGAGATGTAGACATGCATGTAAGTGTGGTGGCGTGTGTGCATGTCTAGTGCACTCCCTGTGTTTCATGTGATGTCAGGCTCGCCTTCGGCTGTTCATGCTGTTGTATGTGTATGGATGTTGCTGCCTCGTGCAATATTGCTGTGGCAATGCTCATGTGTGTGAGTTGAAATTACATATCTGTCGTGGAGTGTGATGCCATGTCTGAAGTTTGACACTGCCACTCATTTGCAACTGTCATGTGTGTATCAGTCCATTGTACAGTGCCCTGATGTCTGTGTTTTATCTCTCCCTGTCTGCAGCGTCAACTGATGAAGAGGGCGGAGAAGGTGCTGTGGAGCACAGCGGCAGGGATCGCACCACCAGCCGGAGATGCAAGGCCCGGCTCCCCTCCAAGATTGTCATCTCGTCGGGGAGTGAGGAGTCTGGTGCCGTGTCCCAGGCCGCTGCTGCCGAGGGTAGGTCCAAGAGGCAGAGGTCGGAGGTGGACTCCTCGGCAGCAGAAGGGGCAGCTGAGACCCCACAGGGTCCAACAGAGGAAGATGGGATGGAGTCATCCAGGTTGGTGGGGGGTTTGGTGGAGGAGGAGGCCATGGAAGGGACACACACAGGGTCTGGAGGTGGGGATTCCACTGGTGCTAGTGGTGCAGTGCAGGGGCAGGGACAAAAAGTGAGCCGTCGGACTAGCCCGCTGCCATTGTAAATAGTTAGATAGTGTTATGTTTCCTTTCTGTTTTTGTTTATTTTGGGCCGCTTGCACAATGCACCACATTTTTGTATTTATTTATTTTTAAATGTTTTTATTGGCATTTATGTATATATGTGCATTAAAAACATCATGAACATGGTGAGGGTTGAGTCACCTAGTATATAACATATATGCAATTACCACATTTTTGTATATAGTTCTTTATTAGGTAGTGTTTTTTGTAGGTTTCATTTCATTTGTTGGGCTCATGGACCCTGGATTGGTGATTTGTATATAGTTGAACAGTGGATGTTTCTCGTTTTTATTTTAATTTCACCATGGCGCAATGGATTTCATGTATTTTATTTCCCTTGGATTTGCTTTGTTGGACTAAGACTTTGGACACATTTTCATTTGGATTTCTTTGGATTCTGATTTCATATTTTTTATTTTTTTCCAGACATGCCGCATTTTATTTCTTATTCCCATTATTGAGTGTTTTTTTTTCATTACATTCATGTTGTATTCAATACAGTTTTGTTTCATACTTCGATGTGTGGTATTCTCTCATTGGTTTCATGCATGTCATGATATGGGGTTTCACATTCACTTGCACCCATTGTGTGTGTGTGACAGACATGTGTTCATGTACACACTTGCCATTAGGGTTGTATCATGTAATGGCCATTTCTCTGTGGGTGGATGCAATACTTGGTTGGGTCTTTGGGCTAGGGTGGCGTGGGGTTTGATGTGGGTGGCCATGAGGCCCATAATTGAGGATCGTCATGATGTGGGTGCTGGGGGACATGAGTGGGGGCCTGCGCGCAGGTGCCCCTGACTGCTGGGGGATGGGGTGCTGGGGAACATGTGTGGGACAGGAGTGGGGGCCTGCTGGCATGTGCCCCTGACTGCTGGGGGGTGGGGGTGCTGGGGAACATGGGTGGGACATGAGTGGGGGCCTGCTGGCAGGTGCCCCTGACTGCTGGGGGGGTGCTGGGGTGCCGGGGGACATGAGTGGGGGCCTGCTGTCAGGTGCCCCTGACGGCTGGGGGGTGGGGGTGCTGGGGGACATGAGTGGGGGCCTGCTGGCAGGTACCCCTGACTGCTGGAGGGTGGGGGTGCTGGGGGACATGAGTGGGGGCCTGCTGGCAGGTGCCCCTGACTGCTGGGGGGAGGGGGTGCTGGGGGACATGTGTGGGGGCCTGCTGGCAGGTGCCTCTGACTGCTGCGGGGTGGGGGGTTCTGGGGGACATGTGTGGGACATGAGTGGGGGCCTGCTGGCAGGTGCCCCTGACTGCTGGGGGGTGGGGGTGCTGGGGGACATAAGTGGAGGCCTTTTGGCAGGTGCCCCTGACTGCTGGGGTGTGGAGGGTACTGGGGGACATGTGTGGGACATGAGTGGGGGCCTGCTGGCAGGTGCCCCTGACTGCTGGGGGGTGGGGGTGCTGGGGGACATAAGTGGGGGCCTGCTGGCAAGTGCCCCTGACTGCTGGGGGGTGGGGGTGCAGGGGGACATGAGTGGGGGCCTGCTGGCAGGTGCCCCTGACTGCTGGGGGGTGTGGGTGCAGGGGGACATGAGTGGGGGCCTGCTGGCAGGTGCCCCTGACTGCTGGGGGGTGCTGGGGGACATGTGTGAGACATGAGTGGGGGCTTGCTGGCAGGTGCCCCTGACTGCTGTGGGGTGGGGGTGCTGGGGACATGTGTGGGACATAAGTGGAGGCCTGCTGGCAGGTGCCCCTCACTGCTGGGGGGGGTGGGGGTGCTGGAGGACATGAGTGGGGGCCTGCTGGCAGGCGCCCCTGACTGCTGGGGGGTGGGGGTGCTGGGGGACATGAGTGGGGGCCTGCTGGCAGGTGCCCCTGACTGCTGGGGGGTGGGGGTGCTGGGGGACATGATTGGGACATGAGTGGGGTCCTGCTGGGTAGTGCCCCTGACTGCTGGGGGGTGGGGGTGCTGGGGGACATGAGTGTGGGCCTGCTGGCAGGTGCCCCTGACTGCTGGGGTGTGGGGGTGCTGAGGGACATGAGTGGGGGCCTGCTGGCAGGTGCCCCTGACTGCTGGGGGGTGGGGGTGCTGGAGGACATGTGTGGGGGCCTGCTGGCAGGTACCCCTGACTGCTGGGGGGGGCGCTGGGGGACATGTGTGGGACATGAGTGGGGGCCTGCTGACAGGTGCCCCTGACTGCTGGGGGGTGGGTGTGCTGGGGGACATGAGTGGGGGCTGCTGGCAAGTGCCCCTGACTGCGGGCCTGCTGGCAGGTGCCCCTGACTGCTGGGGGGTGGGGGTGCTGGGGGAAATGTGTGGGACATGAGTGGAGACCTGCTGGCAGGTGCCCCTGACTGCTGGGGGGTGGGGGTGCTGAGGGACATGAGTGGGAGATGAGTGGGGGCCTGCTGGCAGGTTCCCCTGGCTGCTGGTGCATGGGGGTGCTGGGTGACATGAGTGGGGGCCTGCTGGCAGGTGCCCCAGACTGCTGGGGGGTGGGGGTGCTGGGGGACATGAGAGGGGCCTGCTGGCAGGTGCCCCTGACTGCTGCGGGGGTGGGGGTGCTGGGGGACATGTATGGGGCCTGCTGGCAGGTGCCCCTGACTGCTGGGGGGTGGGGTTCTGGGGGACATGAGTGGGGGCCTGCTGGCAGGTGCCCCTGACTGCTGGGGGGTGGGGGTGCTGGGGGACATGAGTGGGGGCCTGCTGGCAGGTGCCCCTGACTGCTGGGGGCATGGGGGTGCTGGGGGACATGTGTGGGACATGAGTGGTGGCCTGCTGACAGGTGCCCCTGACTGCTGGGGGGTGTGGGTGCTGGGGGACATGTGTGGGACATGAGTGGAGGCCTGCTGACAGGTGCCCCTCACTGCTGGGGGTGGGGGTGCTGGGGGACATGAGTGGGGCTCTGCTGGCAGGTGCCCCTGACTGCTAGGGGGTGGGGATGCTGGGGGGCATGAGTGGGGGCCTGCTGGCAGGTGTCCCTGACTGCTGGGGGGTGGGGGTGCTGGGGGACATGTGTGGGACATGAGTGGGTGCCTGCTGGCAGGTGCCCCTGACTGCTGGGGGGGTGGGGGTGCTGGGGGACATGAGTGGGGGCCTGCTGGCAGGTGCCCCTGACTGCTGGGGGCGGGGGTGCTGGGGGACATGAGTGGGGCCTGCTGGCAGGTGCCCCTGACTGCTGGGGGTTGGGGGTGCTGGGGGACATGTGTGGGACATGAGTGGGGGCCTGCTGGCAGGTGCCCCTGACTGCTGGGGTGGGGGTGCTGGGGGACATGTGTGGGGCATGAGTGGGGGCCTGCTGGCAGGTGCCCCTGACTGCTGGATGGTGGGGGTGCTGGGGGACATGTGTGGGACATGAGTGGAGGCCTGCTGGCAGGTTCCCCTCACTGCTGGGGGGTGGGGGTGCTGGGGGACATGTGTGGGTCATGAGTAGGGGCCTGCTGGCAGGTTCCCCTGACTGCTGGGGGGTGGGGGTGCTGGGGCACATGAGTGGGGGCCTGCTAGCAGGTGCCCCTCAGTGCTGGGGTGCTGGGGGACATGAGTTGGTGATCACTAGTGCAAGGTGACATGTGGCTTGGCTGGGGGGCACGCCCATGGTGGATGGGCTGCCTTTGGGACATGACCAGGGGTGCAGGGTAGTCCCCTGTGGTGTGGGCTGCTGGCAGGGGCCGTGGAGGGTGTAGAGGGAACACCAGGGAGGACCCACACTGCCAATTCACGTGTAGGACTCCCCGCGCACCCCCGAAATTCACGTACCCCGCTCTGACAGCAAAATCGCGTGTGAAACTTCCCGCGAAGACCAGTTATTCATGTACCCCACTCGCACAGGGCCAATCGCGTGTGAAACTTCCCGCAAACCCCAGTTATACACGTACCCCACTCGCACAGGGCATTTCGCGTGTGAAACTTCCCGCGCAGCCCCAAAATACACGTTCCCCTCTCCAATCGCGTGTGAAACTTCCTGCGCACCCCAGGAATACACGTACCCCACTCGCACAGGGCATTTCGCGTGTGAAACTTCCCGCGCAGCCCCAAAATACACGTTCCCCTCTCCAATCGCGTGTGAAACTTCCTGCGCACCCCAGGAATACACGTACCCCACTCGCACAGGGCATTTCGCGTGTGAAACTTCATGCAAACCCCTGTTATACACGTACCCTGCTCCAATTGCGTGTGACACTCCCCGTGCAGCGGGGTACGTGTATTCGGAGGGGTGCGCGGGGAGTCTTACAGGCGTTTTCTTGGTTGGGGGCCTGTGCGCCATGTATGGGATTTGTGCGCTGTGCATGGCGCACGGGGAGGGGTTGGGGCGTACCTGGCGCTGCTGCAGGGTCGCTGTGCCACTCTGCGCCACGGCTGGTTTTGGAAGCTAAAATCCATGAATACGCTGTGCGCGGAAATGGATTTTAGCGCACGCAGCTGGCGCAGAAATGTGCACGCGCACACTGTGCGCCAGCCGCCTGCACCACTTGTGCGCTGATTTCTATGAATTACCCCCTAAGAGCTGTGACCAATGCCCTATTGTATAGTATACGTACTACAGTGCACTTGTTCAGCAGATCACAAGCAGCTCCTGTCACAGATGCAAAAGTGTATTCCTGTTGCGGGATAGCTCTGCAAAACCCAGTCCCAACTAGTGGATACAGAATGCTAGCAAATCATGGGTGCTTTAGGTGGCCCACAGTGGAGAGAATGGGGAGGTGTGCATAATTTCTTTTAGCACACGTCTTTCATTGATACTAAAAAAGAAATATCACAGTCGCCTGAGACTCACCAATACAAGGTGTCTCATTCAGTGTCAAGGCGGCTGCAGAATATCGTGCAAAATTACAAATCTCAGTTGCACGATCTCTACTGTAAGTGAATGACCCTGCTCTTTATACTCAATTACTGACCGCTATCAGTATAACACAGAAAAGCCTATCCTCCTCTCAACGTTCACAATCTATAGTGGCAGAGGACTTGTGGGAGTGAAAGGCAGACGCAGTTCTCCAAGGATGCACGGTGCCTCTCTGTAAAAGTATCACTGTGCACTCAGTACATTTGGTTACCCTGCAGATAGGGAACACATTCAAATATAACAGCATCTCTTACTCTCTGACAAGTCTACACACAGTGTATGTCATTCAGCATACAGCAATTATCTGGTGTGTTTTGCTGTTTCAATTCTGACTGATAGAAACCCTCTCTATTGACTGTGGACCTAGCACATTCATTAATGGGTGCTTGATCACTGTTGCAGGGTCAGGAAAAGGCAGGTGTTTTATGAGTGGAGGGTGGTCAATGTAATTTAAAAGGGTGTTTTTAAAGAAGTGTTTAAAAAGTGTTCTATTTGCATACAGACGTGCTGCTTAAGAAGGAATATGCATTACACACAGTGATGTCCTCTATTTCCTGTCAAAAAATGAATTACCATATTTTCACGAGTATCTATTTAATAATGATAGCTGACATCCTACATTGTTTTCACACTGTTAATTGACTGAATTAGTTATACTCATCTTATAATCAAATGACATAAAATGAGACTGCTATTAGTATATCATATGTTGTTAACATAATTAGACACTTAACAAAAATATAGAATGTGTTTTCTTTATAGTAATATGTTACTTTAAGGATTTGTGTTAAAACCAAGTATCGTAAAAGGAATTTCAAGATTATTATGGACACATTAATTTGACAATGCCGGGGGCTCATTTACCTGCCCCTCTTACTGCCTACAGTTCATGTACAGATGCTACGTGGGTTAGATGCACTCATGATTGTTAAATGCGACACATTGGAAAATAATGCTCGGCTGTATTTTCTCAAAATGTGTGCCCAGTGCTGGGTACAGAAATCCAGCCCAGAGAAAATCGACCGTGTGTAAAGATTTGGCATTTCTCTAAATATTGATAATATCACCTGAAACCTCTTGCACAGAAATAAGATTCTAGAGGTCGCGGCACTGGCTAAAATGGGACAGCAGGGCCTAGATTATAGAAGTCTTCTGCTGGCTCAAGTGCACTTTTGGATGGAATTAGAACTAGGACATTTTTTGCAATGGGGCAAAATCTTATTATATTAATGCACTTTTGCAGCAGGGCAAAGTTTACCCCAGTGCTAATCCAGAATGGTATTTGAACTCTGGCAAACCGTGCCCTGGTGCAAACCTGCACCAAAAGTATACATTGTTTGCGCTAGGGCAAATGTTGCCCTAGTGCTAATGTCATGCCATGCAACATTGCACGTGCACCAATGCAACGGTTCTATAATCTGGCCCAGAGAGACAAGTACACATTCCCAAAATGGTCAATCCAGTAGCATCATGCTGCTGCTCCGACTGATGAGAGGGGAACTGATATATAGGAGGACGATGGTCATATTACTGGCTGATGAAAAGGCCACCGAGAGATACAGCTTTCTACCCCATATTATAATGGAGATTCTAGATCACCAGTTGCATCACAGTGGTGTTATCATAATCCTCAAGGTCACGGGCCCTACAAAAGGTCTTCAAAATCATCCTTACATCTGCCGGGGTATACAGACGTTCCTCATTATACATTTTTCAGGGCAGGAATAGTCAGGGACGTCTTTTCACCAAAATGCCAAGGGTAGCGGAAGTGACATCACATGACACTTGATATCTGATGACATCACAGGAAGTGATGTCATTTGACCCCACCCCGAAGTGACATCACTGGAAGCGATTGAACACAACCTTTCACGCCATGACAAAACAGGAAGAGGCATCACATAGCATTGTTTCTGAGTACACTACGAAAAATGGTTTGGGTCGAAATGACCGAAAAAAAAAGGTCGAAACGACCAAACGTTCTAAAAATGCTACCACCAAAGGATTGAACTCCAAAAGTTCGATCCTCTGGTGGTAGCATTAAAAAAAAAACAGGGGCTGCTGGGGTGTCCCCCGCATTGCCCCGCTCACTATACTTTATGGTATAGTGAGCGGGAGCTGCGGGGGACACCCCTGCAGCCGTCCGTGAAAAAAAAGAAAAAAAAACAAGAAAAGAAAAGGACCCTGCAGCGCCAGTTCCCAATCACAGAAGTGAAAGGGAACTGGTGCTGCAGGAACCAGCGTGAAGGTGAAGGTAAGTGGGGTTTCTTTATGTTGGTGGTGTGGGTGGGGGTATGCTGGGGGTGTTATGGGTGTGTTGTGTGTGTGTGTGTGAGAGAATGTGTGTTTTAACAAATTATCGGGGCTGAAATGTCCGAAAACAAAGTGTTCGAACTTTTGGTTATTCGAGCACTTTGTTTTTGGATATTTCAGCCTCGATAATTTTTAATTCGGTCAAATCACTTGGATTCCGAAAAATATGGTTACGATATCACTGTAAAGTGATATACATTTCAAACAAGAATGGATCACTGTATGTATTGTTAATATCAGTGCGTATAGGCGCGTATTACCAAATCACTGTGAATGCAAGCAAACGCACAAGGCCAAATGATAATGACGTGTAATTATACAGCACTTACACTTAAGCTCTTCGTATAGAACAAATATGCATACAATATCACCCAACCTGTGTTGGTACTCATTTATCAACCTCAGCAGGTTGAAAGGCTGTGTTGACCATGCTGGGAGTCGAACCTGCAACCTGCAGATCAAACATACAATGCAGCAGCCAGTGGGCAACCCACTCAGCTATCTTACCAGCTATAGCCATCAGAAAACCAGCTGCTCCAGAAACAAAGAGCCACACACTGCTGGCCACAGCCCAGTAGTCTCAATGTAAAAAAGAAAAGGTTTTTTTGGGGGTATTTTTTTAGGGGTAGCAAGGGAGACCTCAGGGGTCGCAGATGTGACCCCTGGTGACCCCTAAATGACGTCCATGGCCCCACTATCTGCTTCCTTGATATTTAGCTTTCTTGCATCCCCTGAAAGAAAACACCCAGGAGAGGGAGGGAAAAAAGATGGGAAATACCGACAATACCAGATGAACAATGGACTCATATTTGTTCAGGATCATCACACTGGAAAATAGATCTTCACTTGAGATACACTCAACAAAGGATAATAGATTACCTACATTGGTCTCCTTGGAACAAGTGGCACTGCAAATTACTGGATATGGATAAGTGTTGAAACTGAAAGAGTGAAGTGGAACATGCCTTCATATGTTTTGGTCCTGTAACAAAGTTGAACCTTATTGGAATTAAGTTTTGCAGCCCATAGACGTAATATTGAACATCTCAGTTCCAAGATCTCCAATTTATCATGAACTGGGTTTAATACCATGAGCCATGGGTCTAACTGTTGGGGGAATAAGTGGGTATATAGAGCACTCATTGTGGCTGAAGAGCAGATTTTCAGCATGGAAGAGTCTAATTAGGCCATCTCATGAAGACTGCATTACCAATATGGCTACTCTTTCAATTAGGGAGAAGATATCTTTCCAAAAAGAAATATAAATCAATGAACTATGGAGAAATGTGGGATGCTTTTAATGAATTGTGCATTTTATATGGATCGAACAAATCTTCATTTTTTTCTTTTTTAAATGTCTTTTCCTTCCTAGTATGTATATTGCTGTATATAAGCTTTGTGAATAATTATGTTTGTTTTAAAATGGAAATACAATGTGATTCAAAGAGAAAGAAAATACCTCCATCTGCTCGCCCTATTAGCTTTATGTTTCCAAGACCTAATGGTGAAATGTATTTTCCCCTATCTGTGGAACTGATCTTCCTCCAACTCGTAGAACTTCCACAACTGCACTCTCACACCCGACCTGGTGGGGCTCATTTAAGGTTCTGTCATGCGGCCACCTCTTTTCACCTTTAACCCCTCACCCTCAGCTAAAGCCTCTCTTCTGTCAGCTTCTCTTATCACTGTTTTTCTGATCTTCTGATGATATCCAAAACATCTTCTCCTTCCTCTCCTTTACCTGTAAACTATTGCCCTGCATGTCCACCACTCCTGTCATCCCCAAATTTCCTTTCCACCTGACCCCTTTATGCCTACTCCCAAGTTTCACAAACTCAGGGTCCTCTTCAACAGTGAACTCAAGCACCAGCAGTTCATCATCTTCACCATCATGACTGCCATGGCAGCTAAGATGTACATTTAAAATATCTTGAAAATCTGTCAACACCTTACCTATTGCTCCTCCAAAACATTAAACTCTTTGCTTCTGCCCATGATTCTTGACATACTGCTCTGGCCTGCTTATTTGCTGACCCCTTTACTCCTTCACTATTCTGAACAAAGCTCTGAACTTTGCTACTCATACCCACCCCACTTTTCCAAACTTCTTCCACTGCTTCCCCTTGCTTTCAGGCTATCTATGTACTATATATCCATCTTAAAGGTACTCCTTTTCGTCTTTAAATACATCCATCAGATGACTCTCTGTCTGACCAACTCAATTCCATGCTACTCTCCATTCACACCCAGGGTCGGAGCCAGCCTAAAACTTTTAGGGGGGCTGGATCGCAGGTTTTAAATTGTTAGTGAAACAGGACATTACGCCTATTGCGCTACTGATCCTCCCCACGTCCTACCGCCCCCTCCCCAATCACAGGAGGCTGAGTAGCTATTTGCCTTCCTTTGGCCCATTAGATCTATCTTTCACCCCAACTCACCAGAGGGGTAGCCATGATTTTGTAACAAGTGGGGCCTGGAGCTAATGTACTAGGGTCCACACTAAGAAGAGCCTGCAGAAGGAAGGGCACTTGTTCTGCCCCCAGCCAAATACATAGGAGTGATTGAGAGTAGTGAGGGAGGGCAAAACAATCAAGGGGCGGAGGTTGTCCCCTTGAAAACGTTTTTAAATAATGGCCTAGAATAGTGCATTTCAAAGTACATTTTCTGTGATAAATTAGGTGAAAAGCCACACAGTTTACAATTGGTTTTGTACGGTAAGGCATAAAATGTATGTTAGATTGCCAAGCCACCAAAATGCACAGGAGCATTTTCAAACACATTTTCATAATACCTTTGCCCACTATATGCCAGTACAAATGTAAAAAAGCATTTTCATATTGATTGTGCTCACACATGTCCATTCTGGTGCACCTATATATGCCACTATTCCTGCATAGGAAAATACTCATGTTTGCTTTGTCCATAATGCCAGTAATTATCCTCTAACAAAGGATGTTTATGCTGGCTCTGCCAATGCATGCCAGTATCCCCATGGAAGAAAATACTCCTGTTTGCTTTGCCTTAATGCTTTCCGAAAAAGACTTTCTTCAAGTCTTATTTCTTTTTACAATGAATGTGTAAACTATCAAATTCCCTAAATGAAAGAACACCCTTTCCCTGTGTGCAGGGTTCCTGTCCCTAGGTAGGAGGCGGCGGACTGCATATCTGATGAGGAAAGAAAAAGGAGAGCTGTCCCTATATCTACAAGGTGTGCTCCTGAAGTATATTTATTGGTGGACAAACAGATTATAATAAAAATGGCTAAACCGTATATATTTTAATTCCGTAAACATTTCATGGAGGAACTGTTTCCTCAGGGTATACATGCCCCGTACTTCATTTACTGACCTGCCAGGAAGTGTGTCAATGGTATTCTAATAGATCTAATGAAAGATTTGTTGGTTAGCCCAAAATGATCTAAAATTGAGTCTAAAAACAATTAGTTAGGGTATGGGGGATCTCTTGATTGACAGAAAGAGTATCTTTACTTTTTCTTTTTCTCTTGGGGGCCAGATTGGCACCCTATTTTGGATAGTTGTTTCAGTTTATTTTCGGCAATCAATCATGAGTTTCTCAATGGCGACAGTATAGTTATTCACATGAGATATGAGATATGAGATATTGTAAAAACACAAAATATACCTTAGGGGATCCGGCCACTGACCAACATATCCGGAATATCTCAAAAAACAGAGACCAGGATTTCATCAGTCAACACCAGCCACACCAACATCATGAACATCTGGGCTTAAGGTAACGTCCCACTACCATATCATGAATTTATTGTGGGATATGTACCCAAGCCACTGCAATATGCAGATACAACTGTCAATGTTCCTTTGTGGGGGCGAGGGTGCCCGCGGACCCTCGACAGAACTCTATATAAATATGAAAAGGAGATATCCCAAAGAACCAATATTTATTTGAAACTCATGCAAAACAGCATATATAAAAGGAATATAGGTTTATCAGACCCAAGCCAAAACATGTCACTGCCATATCATATGGAAAAGACAATCCAACCAGACGTTGCAAATTAACGGTCCTGACGAAGATGACGAACGAAAGTAATTGAAACCAGTCAACCAACTGGATGGGTGATACCCCTAAATAAGAATTTGGATACGCAATAGAACCAACACCACTGAAATGGAGAACAGTTTTTTCTCCTTTTATCAATTGTCATTGACACTAACAATAGGTATACTGTGGCTATTGGGAAACTCACGATTGATTGCCAAAAATAAACTGAAATGACTATCCAAAATAGGGTGCCAATCTGGCCCCCAAGAGAAAAAGAAAAAGTAAAGATACTCTTTAGAGTCAATAAAGAGCTCCCCCATACCCTGACTAATTCTTTTTAGACTCAAGTTTAGATGATTATGGGCTAACCAAAAAATCTTTCATTAGATCTTTAAAAATACTGTTGATACACTTCCTGGAAGATCAATAAATGTATACCCTGAGGAAACAGTTCCTCCATGAAATGTTTACAGAAGGAAAATAGATACGTTTTAGCAATTTTACTATAATCGGTTTGTCCAACAAGAAACATACTTAAGGAGCGCATCTTGTAGATATAGGGACAGCTCTCCTTTTTATTTCCCTATTTGATGGGCGGTCCACCACCTCCTACCTAGGGACAGGCACCCCGCAAACAGGGAAAGGATGTTCTTCCGTTTAGGGAATTTGATAGTTTACAAATTCATTGTAAAAAGAAATAAGGCTCGAAGAAATTTATTTTTCTGAAAGTGTTGCAGTGTGTTAAAAGGTTTACCTTAATCAACACTTAAGGCTAATTTGTTATACTGAATCATATTCCCAGATGGTTTTTTTTGGCTTTGCCTTAGTGCCGATGAAAAAAAGCCATGCCACAGTAAGAAAATATATCCTTGCTGGCTACACAAATCCCCCACCCCCAGATAAGAACACTCAGCATGTTGTATTTGCTCACTAACAACAGTAAAAAATGTCGTGTCACAGTAAATAAACATTGGGCCTCATTACAACAGTGGCGGTAAGGAAACAATGGTGCCGGTAGTGCTATCGGCGCATTGTTGCCATGCCACCACATTATGAGTTCTGTGCGCGGGGGCCGCTCTGCACTCCTGGTCAGACCAGGTGTGCAAAGCAGCACCCGCGAGCAGATTAGGATGGTAGCAATGGTATCGTTATGAACGGTACTGCTGCTACAATCCTCCCCATTCCCATTTAGCCCTATGGGTCCCACGCAAGGGGAACTACCGGGCCCGCAAAGGTCAGAATGGCCCGGTACTTCCTCTTTCGTGGGACCCAGAGCTGGACCCGGGTACCCATACCCTTCTTAAGGGCATGGCTACCTCCAAACTTGTAATGAGGCCCATTGCCTTGCAGGCTGCACACATGCCCACCACTCCAATGTAAGAATACTTATGTTGTGTTTCACCTTAACACCAGTAATAAACTGCAATGCCACAGTAAGAAAACATGTTGTTGCTGGCTATCTGGTAAGTTAGCTCAGCAGGCTGAGCGCATGCTGTTGTAATTTGAGTGTGATTTGCAGGTTAAAATCCTGACTGGGCTATCTCTGTCTTTCATACTTCAAAGCGACCTGCCTGATCTCTACCCTCCTCTATGGACCTTGTACTATTATGTTGCTTTTGTACTTTGTTACCTCTCTCTTACTCTGTACTGTACTGTGTTTTACCTGCTCACCAAGTTGTACCAGCGCTGAGATACTTGCAGGTTTGGGCGCTGTTAATACATGCAATAAATAAATAAATAAATAAAGCTCATTAAATGAGTGCAAAATTCGGCTGGGTGATACATTTTATGTAAATATGTTCTCTGTACAATGCTTTGGTGAAAGCACTATATAAATAGCATAGCATTACACAAATCCCCCATATATTAACACTTATGTTGCACTCATCATGTGATATTCCCCCATGTACGAATATTTATGTTGCCTTTGACCTTAACACCAGTTAAATAAAAAAAATCAAGTCAAAATAAGCACACATGCTTTCTGCATGTAAGAACACTCATCATGTTGTTCTTGACCGTAAATGCTAGTACAACATTCCCTGCCACAGTAAAACCCAGCTAGGCCAGCCCCACTGTAGTATTCCCACCACCTCCACTCCGATCCCATCATCACATAACAACACTCAAGTTGGCTTTCCTTTGTCTACCAACGGCAGTAAAACATGCCATTCTCTTGTCAAAAAATGTTCATGCTCCAATGCCCCTCCCTGAGCCCCAGCTTGCATACATACAGATACACAGAGATATTGACACATTCAGACATATGCACCCACACTGCTGATCTGTCATTCACACGAGCACCCAGAGCATTTAGACTGTGCACTCATTAACATGCGCAGTCACACCCATGTAGACCATACACACCACATTCATTCATAGGTGAGCACATGCAAACACATCTTAGCATACAAACATACAACCACTTACGCACTACCTTGCATGCATGCACGCAGACATTCAAACATGCATGCGTACATCCAATCCCTGCATGCACACAAATATACTTTTTTTCAAAGCATGGGCCATGTAAAAGCTGAGCCCGAAGTTAGCCTTTAGTTTCAACATAGGGGAGGGGTGCCTACTGATATCCCTGGGCAGGTTTTGTGTCCTCTGCCTCTATGTTCACTTCAATGACTGTTCTCTTACCTCAAGAGCAGTGTATTTGCTTAGGTAAATACACCTCCGAGGTGAGAAATGTGACAGGTTCTTGCCTTCTGAACCTGGGCTGGGCTTAACAGCAGAGGGATGCCTGTGGTGCCAAAGTGGGTGGGCTTCAGCCCTCGCAAGCCCATGCCTGGCTCCACCCCTGCCCACATCCTTCACTCTGAAGCTATCCTGCTTCCCTGCTTCCCACCTACACTGCCTCGTGCTTCTCTTCCTCCTCAGTGCTTGTTCCCTTCCATTGAAACTCCCTAACCCTAAAAATCAAAACTATCACGACTGTCAAGGGTTTCAAAGCAGCTCTGAAAATATACCTCATCTACCTGAAAGATGCACCCCTGCAGTCACCCCTGGCACCTCAGCTAATATCCCACTTTATATCTCTGGAAATAATATCAATTTATGTTAACATTGTTCTACAATCTATAGGTTGGTCTGCATCACTCCCATTCTGTGTTTCCCCTTGCGCAATTATTCACATTGTTCTTATAACTTTGGGTCCCTACCAATGTAAAGCACCCTTTTATTGCAATACTCTCCTCTGTGTGGCTACCTTTGTAAAGTGCATCTTGTAGAAGAATCTGCCATATCTCAAATAAATAAAAACAAATAAGTAAATACAAATACTCACTCTTCTCCTCACCATCATTCAACAATATTACATGGAATTGAGACTACCCAGCTCCAACAACTCATTGTAGATGCCAAAGATGGCTCACAGAATCCAATGACAAAGATAGTATGTGCCAAGACTTTTTTTTAGATTTCAGCAGTGGGTGTTATAGGAACGTTTGGGCTGGCCAAGCTAAGAAGGTCCCCATCCCTTCCTCAGCCTCCACTTGGGCTCCCTACACCCTAGCCAATTTGTCTCTCCATTCCAACACAAACTTCCCCAGTATGAGACTAATGAAAGACGGCCCCTACTTTCTAGTCTAATTCTATCTCTGGACTGTGGCCTTCTCTCACTGTCTCACTGTCCCCTACATAACTTTCTAAGGGATCTCAAACTTATCTTATCATTTTCCCCTCTTGATGCAAGTCTCCACAAGGTTTCTCCACTCTCCCTATTTCTCTTTCTCTCTCTTCCTTACACTCCTTCCTTCTCTCTCTCTCTTTCTGTCAGCCCTTTCTCCTCTCCTTACTCTCTCTCTCACTCTCTCACTCTCTCACTCTTTCTCTCTCTCTCTCTCTCTCTCTCTCTCTCTCTCTCCCACTCTCTCTCTCTCTCTCTCTGGCTCTGTGCCTCTCTCTTGCTCTCTCCATGGCCTGATCTTACCACACGTTCATGTGTCTTTCTCTTCTATCCTCTCTCCACCCACTGATTTTGCCCTACTCTCCAACCTCCTCGCTCCCACCATTCAACTCTTCCAGTCTCTGGGCCTCATTACACGGATGGCGGAGAACCATGGCGCTATTAGCGCCATGGTTCATGCCGGTAAAATACAGGCACTGCCTTGGCGGAAAGGGGAATTACTGCCCCATTCCAAGGTTGGTGGGGCGGTAATTCCCCCTTCCACCATTGCCCTTCCCCATTCCCATTTTTGGCCCATAGGGCTCAATGGGAATGGGGAAGGCTCTAATTACGGTACCGCAAATTGCGGTACCGTAATTAGCTCCCTGGGTCCCGTTACGGGTTGGTTTTTAACGCCTGCAAAAAGCAGGCGTTAAATCCCCCAACCCGCAAAGGCACCTCGTAGTAAGGCGGTAAGGATTTACCGGTACCGGTATTTTACCGGTACCGGTAAATCCTTACCGCCATCCGTATAATGAGGCCCTCTGTCACCTACACTGTTCTCCACACACACACATCCACACCGTCTGGGTACTTCCCCTACTCTTATTCTCCTCCTCCTCACTCTCCCCCTCTACCTTAAAGATACTCTGCCACATGCCCCTCAATTGGTACCAATTTCTCTCACACAAAATACCTTACCTGCCCTCTCCCACAACACTCGCACCACAACTCGTATCCACTGCCAGTTCTACGCCACTTTGTCTCTTGGTCCATCAACTCTACTCCCAAATTCACCCGAACACCTTTAACTCTGGTCTGGCATCGCAAGGCTTTTTTAGCGCAGCCTACCCTTGTCTGCGTATCCTCCCGGTTCCCATTGGCTCTCCAGACAAGTTCTCCTATCGGGCCAATTACTGCTTGTTTGATTCCCCGTGATTTGAGATGGGTTTAAAAAGTCCAGATGCCCTGCCCCATTTTTAGTCTCTATTGTGATCCCCATTGTAGCCGGTAACAATAGTTTGTGTTTGTCACATCGGGCTTCTGCTGCAGGTGAGTTTTCCTCACCCCTCTCTTTGGTAGTCTCTTTGTTGGCGAAACTGCTGGAGTTTACACATCTTTGGAGGCAAACCTTTGAAGTCTGTCTCTCTGGGGCCACCAGGTCATCTTGAGGTTCTGGTCTGGGTTTTTCTTGCTCCTGACTTTGCGCTTCTGGGAGTAGTAGCTCTGCAAAACAAAGACAAGAAACCTTGCCAGAACAGAGGCTGGAAGGTTTTGCAGATGAGACACTGGCACCAATGCTATCATGCATATTCAGACATTCAGGAGAGTCAGAGACTAGGGCCCCTCTCAACTTCCCCACACCACCTCTGGGGCAGGTTACGCTCTGGCACTGCCCTGGAAGGCCATTTGCCCAGGTTGAAAGTGGTACCTGCTTTCATCTGATAGGGCCATAACCCTGACACTGTCACATAAACCATCAAAAACCTGTAGCTGGAAACTACCCACAGGTCCTTATCAGTTGCCTTGTGATATCCACCTCCTCCAGTGCATGTCTATTATCTCACTAATGTGGTATCTGTGTCTACTCCAGCCATCCCATAACCTGTTACTGGCTATACTGAGCTAGCCTCTAAGTAACTGACTATAACACCAGACGACCTAATTTATCCCTGCCTGCCAGGGACATCATTTCACAAATTGCCTTGGGTAGTGGAAGTGACACCACACGACTCTTGACCCCTGATGACATCACAGGAAGTGATGTCATTTGACCCCACCCCGAAGTGATATCAGGGGAAACGATGGAAAACGACCTTTCACCCGTTGACAAAACAGGAAGTGGCATCACATAGCATCGTACACTACGAAAAATATGGTTACGATATCACTATAACGTGATGTACATTTCATACAAGAATGGATCCCCATATGTATCATTAAGATCAGTGTGTATAGGCCCATATTACCAAATTACTGTGAATGCAAGCAGACATCCATGACCAAAATGATAATGATGTGTTATTATATAGCACTTAAGCTTAAGCACTTTATATGGAAAAAATATACACCCAATATCACCCAACCTGTGTTGGTACTCATTGATCGACCTAAGAAGGATGAAAGGCTGAGTTGAGGCGTTTAAGAACAGACTAAATCAGTGACTGAGCCCCTTAAGTGTGCCTGAAATAAACCTTTAATGAGTCTAGCAATTATTGTATAGAATTCCAGAAAGACACATTATTTGCTATGCCTATCCTTTCTTATTTAGGGTCAGTGCTGAAAGTGTTAGACTTGTGGCACTCTTGTTCTTATTTTTCTTATTTTTTTAAGGGGCCTGAACAAAAAAGCCAGCTACTCCAGAAGTAAAGAGCCACATGGTGCTGGCCCAGGAGCTTGCATTACAAAAAAAATAATAGTTTTTTTTTAGAGGTTGCAAGTGAGACCAAAGAGGTCACAAGGGAGACCTCAGAGGTCGCAGTTGCGACCTCTGGCGACCCCTATATGACGTCCCTGGGAATAGTGAGGGTGTTTCATGACTTAGCTGGGTACTGTATGATTGTATTGCCATTGATTGGCCCTTATACCTGTGCAGCCATAGAACATGTGTAGAGTAATAAAAGGACATTATGAAGTAAAACACTTTCCATTTGGACGTCTAGCAGCCAACTGTTCGTTTTCACACAATTCTGTGAATAAAATGCATAATCCTACTCTACATCAATACAATCCTAGACATCGCTCTACAACATTCCTGAATGGCATGGGAAAACTACCACTTGAGGCTTTTAAATTGGATACACTTACTCCATTGGGAAGTGATCCACTTTACAAAGTCAACGCACCACACAGCTGATGTTAAACAATAAGCATTATTGTCTATAAGCATAAGATAAAAAGTGAATGAGCAAATTGTCTGAAATACTTTGCCTGTGTTTTTTTAGGTCAGATGCAGTCATTTTTTGGGTATATGATGACATGCACATGTTTTTGGCAGAAAGTGTTGCTCATGTCATGATTTGCACGTACAAAAGTGTGCATCTAACAAATGCTCCAAAAACATATGCATCTCATCAGATGTGCTCATATACGCCTGCTTTTTTGCACCGCCTATGGACAATTTGCACACTCTTGCACACTGCGCATTTGTGTTTTCTTTGTGAATTTGCAAATTCCAATGAGAATTGCAATGATGCAGGCGCATCTTTGCCCCGTTGTAGTCTCATTGTGATGTGCATGTTTTTGAGAATCTGACCCACTGTAAAATCCTTCAGCCCTTCCTCATAATTCATCTCATTCATACCATGTCCCAAGTGGTAAATCCACCAAATAAACACCAAAATGGATTACTGTTACTGCCATTCAGTTTTACTACAGGATTACTATGTGTCAACCCATTCATGATATGATATGATGTGGCATTTATAACGCGCCTTCACAGAAGTGTTTCAAGGCGTGACTTGGCAAGGGAGGGGAAACAGAGGGAGGACATGATCTTACTAGTCCCGGTGATAATCAGATCGCACAAGTGCAGGGGAGAGTAGAAGTGCCGGGGGGGGGAGAAGATGGCCAAGTTCAGGAAAAGGGATCAGGAAACAAAAAATAGTGCAACCAATGGGTGGTAAGTGCTAGTATTAGAAATGCAGATAACAAGTGTCTAATAAGTGCAGGAGAGGGGACTGTAGGGTTGAAGATACAGACCACAAGTACAGGGGGTGCAAAGAAGCAGTGAGGGTTTGCAGATGGAGAGGCAGGGACCTGGGCCTGAATTCATAGGGTTGCCAGGTGACCAGTGCGTGTATCAGACAGGAGATCAGCAGGGGAGAAGAAGAGAGAAGGCAGAAGCAAAGAGGAAGGCCTTGAGGTGCTTCCGGAACCGGAGATGGTTCTGCTCAAGTTTCAGAGAGAGCAGGAGGCTGTTCCAGAGGGAGGCACCAGGCGAAGAAAGAGATATGCCCCCAACGTGTTGCTTGGAGAAGCGACTGATCCTGAAGGAGTTGGAGGTGGAGGAACCAAGAGCTTGACAAGGAAGATATTTTGGTAGAGAGAGTTGGAGGTATTGCGGTCCCAGGCCCCAGAAAGCCTTGTGGATGATGCAGAGATGATTCACATGCTCTCTCTGCATAGATATGCATTGGCTGCTGCGCAAATGAAGGCGTACACACTCGCATAAGGATGTGCAACTCTACCTCTCTACCCTGAACTCTCTCAAGTTCACTCTTGATTAAGCTAAAAGGGAATTCTACCTAACCCTCATAGACGCTCACTCCAACCATCCTACTTGGCTACAGGCCACTCTAAACTCACTCCTATCTCCTCCTAAGACTGTGGGGGTCATTATGAGTGCAGCAGTAAGAGGTCAACGGTGCCGGTAAGGATGCCGGTGCCGTTAACCCCTTACCGCCGCATTACGAGGTCCCTTAGCGGGTCCCACTAAGGCCGGCTGGTAAAACCAGCCGTCCATAGCGGGAGCCGCTAAGGGACCAGGGAGCTTAATAGCTCCCTCCCCATTCCCTTTGAGCCCTATAGGAGCTCAAATGGGAATGGGGATGGGTATTTTGAATGTGGACTTACCGGGTCCTCCAAGGTTGGAATGACCCAGAAAGTCCCCATTCAGGGAACCCGGATATGAGTTTGGAGGCAGCCATGGCGCTAATAGCACCATGGCTACCTCCAAACTTGTAATGACCCCTTTGACTATCAATTCCACTCTCACAGCTCATGACCTTGCAGAATAGTTAGCTGCAAAAACGTCCAAAATTAAAGACTCTTGCCTGATCTTCCTCACACTCCCTCCTACATTTTACACTCTGCGCACTCTACCATCATCCTCTGCCTCTATCTGCCACTTTAGTCACACTAATACCGACAAAGTTATATCTCTATTGACAAAGGCTAAATCATCTTGTGCCCCATCAGACCCTCTTGGTCCTCAACTAATCAAGCCTATTTCCCTTATAGTGGAATCTCACCTCGCTGAACTCTTCAACCTATCCTTTGACTCTGCTTGCTTTCCCTCTGTTTTCAAAACAGCCATGGTCATCCCTCTCATGAAAAAGCAAGGGACAGACCCAAACCTACCGTTAACCTTTGCCCTTTGTCCCTCTTTCCACACTTGTCTAAAGTGCTTGAAAGGGTTTTGTTCAGCAGTCTTTCCAATTTCCCAAACATCCATATCCTTAGAAACTTCATGACCTCTGCTAAGCTCTAAAACCTATCCTCTATCCTAATTCTCCTTGACACTGCGATCATTCTGATCTCCTCGATCCTCTATCTTCTTGAAATTCATTATCAAGCACTTGCCTGGATTGAATCCTATCTTGCACCTCACCAATTCTCTGTCTCCTGTAGCAACAACACCTCTCAACTCCCTCCTCTAACTGTTTTTGTTCCACAAGGCACTGTCTTGGGTCTGCTGATCTATACAATCTACACTTCTGCTCTCGGGATTCTCGTATCAACTCTTCTTGGATGACACTCAAATCTTCTTCTCTTTTCCCAAACTGCCCACTGATCTCTCTATCAAAATGGTCAACTGTCTTTCTGCCCTTAAATATTGGATGGCTTTGCACTCGCTGATGTTAAACTCCACCAAAACAGAGGTACTCTTCTTTCCTGCCAAAATCACTTGTCGGGGTGGTTTCCTGGGGGCCGGCAGGGCCGTCCACGGACCTACGGGGCTGGGGAGGCCCCAACTCCTCCCGCGTCCCAAAAGGAGTATGAGGCACAAGAGCAAGGTAAATACTGCTGTTTATTACAGAAACAGGCAGGGACGAACTCTCAGAACCAGATGCATCCAGGAGGCTATCATCATTAGTGGGCTCGCAGACCCTTTTTACCGTTGTATGACACACTACGTGCATCACCTGGGAAAACTATCCCCAAAACCTAGCGCCACTTCGGGTTGGCTCCCCGAGTGGTAGGGTCAGTATGGTTACCTATAGGAAAGGGTGTTATTGGGTGAGGAAGGGTCAGGTGGTATGCTTGGGCCATCCCTAACAATTGCTACAACAAATTTGTTACAAGGGGACACTTGGTGATTGGCTAGACTATATTGGCGTCATGATGCGCCCCTCGTATTCTCATTGGTTCACCCGCAAGCCCCCAAGCCTGGGGCCATTGTTGTTCCCAGATCGCGGTGTACCTGATGCTGGGAACAATGTGTGACTATGTGTCAGTGCCGGACTATGGACAGGTCTGATTAGTGGCTAGTGTGCATGTCTTTCCCATCGCTGTAGGTGTCAAATTTGTCACTTTATTGTTGCAGACTATGGGCCTCATTATACGGTAGGCGGTAAGGGTTTGCTGGTACCGGTATTTTACCGGTACCGGTAAATCCTTACCGCCTTACTACGAGGTCCCTTTGCGGGTTGGGGATTTTAACGCCTGCTTTTTGCAGGCGTTAAAAACCAACCCGCAAAGGGACCCAGGGAGCTAATTACGGTACCGCAATTTGCGGTGCCGTAATCAGCGCCTTCCCCATTCCCATTATGGCCTATCGGGCAAAAATGGGAATGGGGAAGGGCAATGGTGGAAGGGGGAATTACCGCCCCTCCAACCTTGGAATGGGGCGGTAATTCCCCTTTCCACCAAGGCGGTGCCGGTATTTTACCGGCATGAACCATGGTGCTAATTGCCCCATGGTTCACCGCCTACCGTGTAATGAGGCCCTATGTCCCAGACGTGAGACCCCAGCGTTCTTCTGTCCCATATGTTTGGCATTGTGTCAGGCCGGCTTGGTCACGTGTGGCCAGACCGTGGCTGGAGCAGTTATGAGCATTTGATTTGTATTTCGGCTCGTACGGTGTTTAGCAGTGGCAGGTGTAATCTTAGTGCAGGGAGCTTGGCATGTAGATTGCAACATTGTGGCCTTGGCTGTGGGCTCTCGTTGGGGCTCGTTCTGCCTGATCAGCGCTTTGCAGTTTTATCTGAGAAGCTTCTGCCTGGGGACTCTTGCTTTGCAGCCTACCTAGGCCTAGTTTCTGGGTGGTGGTACATGATCCATAACATGGGGGTTGCGAGGGGCGACAGAGGATCACCTACATTAGTAGATATGTAGGGTGGTGTCTTCATGGCGTTATTGGCGAGAAAGTGTCTGCAAGTGTATACACAAGCTCTTCAGGCATCTTGCGTTTCTGCGGTGCTGTAGGTAGCCTATGTGGAAAATAACAACGATGCATGTCTGTGGGTGTACACGGTCCTCTGTGTCATAGCACTGAGTATGTTCTTCATGTAGGTTGGTGTGTGAGCGACCGATGTGCATGGTGGCACATGTGTTCTTTTGTGTAAACTATGTCGTCATGGCATCTCTAACAATGATGGCGTTTTGTGGTTACTGTCTAATCGAGTTGGTCCATAAGGTCGATGTCAGTTCCAGCTGAGGTTCTCGCATGTGGTTTCATTAACGGGAAGGCTCCCTGGCCGTGTGGGGCGTGGCCACAGTGGATCTTGCTGCCTGGTGTGGAAGTGAGTGGGTCAAATTCCACTCGCAGGGGGTGCTTAGGTCGTGATGTCCTAGGCCATGGTTTGGATGAGAATGGAGGGAAGGGATTTTCCCATTTTCCCTCTTCAGTCCCCCCTCTGGTCGACTTGTCGACCACAAAATTATCCACTCTTTTGTCTCCACGTACTCGCCATACCTTTGTTATTCCCGCCAATTGTCTGTACTGGTTTACTTGATCTTCAAATGACCAGTACATATAAACGCATCTGCCACCGGGTTTGCAATAAACCCACTTTCCAACGTAACTCTTCGGGTTCCTTGGGTTCTCTACTTTTACTGATGGTGGATACAGATCTGCTTCTATTATCTGCTGGCGTAACCGTTTGCGTTCCTTTATAATGATGTCTGTGTGTTGGTCATCTTGAGCTGGCATAAGGGCGTGCATGCCGATCATTTTGATAATTTCTTCAGTAGCGTGCGCTGATCTTGCTTTCCATACCTTAATCCCCATCATAACGGCCATTCCTAAAATTATGCATCCTGCCACAATCTTAAACCCATCTGAAAGCCAAGATGGCATCCAAGACCACATGTAGGAGAACCGGCTACCGTCCTTCTTCACTCCCTTCCCTTCTTCTTCCATTTTGGCGTGAATTTTGGCCAGCTGTGATACTGCCTCAGAAAACGTGCCGTTGTCCTCGTCGTTGGCAGGAACAAACGTGCAACATGAGCTCCCAATTTTTGCGCAAACACCTCCTTCCATTGCTGTCAGGAGATACAGCACATATCTGTTTTAAAGTGCTACCATCTGTATTGCCCTCAGTTCTTCTTTTATCGCGTTGAATCCATTAACGGTGGAGTTGATTGTCATCACTAGCTCCCATCTGGTGATCTGGAGCCACTTTGCAATTGCATATGCCTGCATCCCTGGAAGTATTATGGAGGAAAAGAACATTTCTGCTCTGCTAAACAGTCTGTGTTCTGGTGGAATGTCACTCAGAGCTGTTTCTGACCTTCCCCGTCAGTAGTTCTCCTTGTCTTTTTAATCTGGACAGGCTGTTCATGTCGTCCAGTCGCTTGCTTTCACCTATCTTCACTGACCTCTTCTTCCTTCTGTTCCCTTCGTCCATCTGAGGTAAGTTCCCCATGTTGACGTGTTTCTGTGGTACTACCAAGGATGGTACGTTGATGTGTACCATAGTGCATACTCCATTCCACAACGGTAGCAAGCTGTGGTATGCCTTTGCCTTGCAGGCCTAATAGTGATCCATCAGAACTGCTGTTCCTGCAGGAATCTTTATGGTTCTTTTGCAACCATTGTTTCTGCCAACATCCACCTCTCTGTCATGCTGATGACACAGTGTTGGTGCTGTGAGTGGAAGTATTGCTATCGGTTGATCGTCCTTATCCAACCATGTGACTAGTGCCGCACTCCTTGTCCATTCAGTGTAGCATTTGTCGTTCTCTTCTTGAACCGTCATCATCAATGCCTTTGCCAACGTCACCATTTTACTCCCTAAAACTCCTTCCACCCACCCTTCTTTAGTGTATACCTTGCCATATATTGATATTAGCGGTCTTTCCCACCATCCTGTTCACCAGCAACTTCTTTTGCGTGCCATTCGCATGGTAGGTAGTTCAATGTGACCTCCTTTGTGTCTCCTTTGTCGGGTCCATCCGTCATGTACTGAGCTCTTGCGTCAGCTGGCAGGAGTTGTTATACATGGGTAGAGTTTTTATAAAGTTGTCTTCATAGGGGTACGTAGATCTTGATTTCCATCTTAGTGTTGCTTTTCTTCCTTGAAATCTTCCTCGTGTTTGGAACAGGGCCAAGTATATCAGGCACTCCACTGATGTTGCAGGTACTTCAGTTGCCATAAATGTTCTTGATGCGCTCATGGCGTATGGGCGTATGGGATCAACAAGCACACATAGCAGTTGTCTTTAGTAATGCCTTTACCAATTTTGGACATGTACTGGTACCACATGTTGTTCGAGACGTGTGCGGATTCTGTAAGGTATGTGTCTACCCCGTGGGTATCCATAGAAACACTATGTTTATCTCTCTTTATGTTGTACTTTGTACTACTTGTACCACGTGACGCCGTACCTGTTGCAGCCATAGTAGGGGGTGTGTTCGTAGAGGGTGATGCCATAACATAGGAAGCATAGTGTGCCTGCTAGAAAGCGGCAGTAATTAGACCAGTGGTAATAAATATCCCTAACATCTTTAATACAATTGCTAGTACAACTGGCATACCTTTCTTACCTTTGCTGCGGTCCTGCAGCTGCTTTTCTTTTAGATGATATAGATGCCTGCCTGAAAATCTCTCAAAATATTCATTATTTTGTTATTATCGTTTATTCAAGCCCTCCCTATCAGGTAGTCGTTCAATGCCCAGGTGAAAAGCTGTTCCCACGCTTTCCTTACCATCCTATTTCTTAGGGCGGGTAATGCTTAGTGGAGATGTGGGAAAGATTGCTCTATTATCAAAAGGAACGTGTTATAACACACACGTATTCTTCTTTTCTTTAAGTGTTTTGGTCTTTTTATAACGTAAACAAATTGGTGTGACAATGCTTCTCGGGTGTTGTCGTCCGCGGCCAGCATTTACCACTGGGCAATGACGTATGCATTAGTGGCGTGCATTCAATTCTCTTTGCATTACCTATACAACAGTACTGCGCGGTACCTGCATGTATGAGACAACAAGAAGAGAGCATGCACGTGTCTGAACATTGTGGTGTATATTGCTGATCGTTGGACACTGTTCTTTATTAGGTGGTGTAAGGGGCGGGGTTTAGTTTATTCTGGGATTTTGTTACCATAGGGTGGGCTATGGGTGATTGGTCATTTATGTCCTTTGGGGGGTTTGGTGTCTGGGCTGTGTCGTTGTTGTCGTCAGTTGTTGTTGCCGATGTGTTGGCCCATTCATTGATATGTGGGGGGGTATGTGCTTTGTAGGGCTTGATTTCGTGGAGGTGAGTCCGCACATTTTTTCCCTATATTTTTATTGCTCTTGGAGCAATTTTTTCTACTTGGTGGGGCCCCGTGAAGTGTGGGCTGTTCCACCTCCTGTTGAAGTTTCTTAGTATGACCTTGTCTCCCTCTTTTACTGTTGGGGGGAAGGGATTTTCCCAGTTTCCCTCTTCACTGTCTCTCGTCTCCTCCTCTGCCTACCCAGTTTCCACCAGGCACTCTCCCCTACTCTTCTTCAGTTAGAAACCTCTGTGTCATCTATGATCCTTCTCACATCTGCTCTACTTTAATCTGCAAAACTGGAACAGCAGCTCGCCTCAACCTCCTAAATATTAGCAAAACCAGGCACCTCCTTGCTTTTAAAAGCGTCAAGCATCTCTTAACCACCCTTGTCTTCTCTAAACTGGACTACTGTGCCAGCATCCTCTTTGGTCTCCCCAACTATGCCTTTTGTTCTCTCGATAAGATCATTATCTTCGCTACTGGGACACTCTTTGTACTACCTCACTTCACACACACTTCCTTTTGCCATCACCAGGCTGGATGGCTAATGATCCAAAAAAGGGCCAGATTAAAACTTCTTCTCCTGGTTCACAAATCTGTCCATGGTAAGGAACCACTGTATCTATCCTCTTCTATAAGCCTTCTCGTAATCTCCTTTCTGCCTCCTCGACTATCCTTGTGGCTCCTTGCCGTCTCTGTGCTTCCTCGCGCTTCCACTATTTCTCTCTTCTTGCTTCACTTGCATGGAATTCTCTTCCCCCGGACATGATAATGATAACGATATGATATCCTAGATACAGTAAACATGGAATTGTTCAAAACCAAACTAAAGTCTGCCTCCTCGCCGCTGAGTTACCCTCTTAACCTACCTCTCATCTGCCTGGAAGCTAATATTTTTCCCTTGCCTTCGAACCTGCCTCTGTCCCTCACTTCCTCTGCCTCCACTCTAGCACTTCACCCATCATGGCCACATCCTGAGCACAGCTGGCCATATTGCCTACCTGCGCTTAATAATGTCCCATGTTGGTTGCCCTCAATCTATGTATGTCCTGTGGGGTGCATTCAAAGGCCCCAAACAGAATTCCCTTTTCACCCGAACAGCAGGATTTTAAACACTGAACCAAAAATGACTTGCACTGCATTTTCTTATTTTTTTCATGTAAAATTGAAGAGCCATGTGGAGAAGGGGCCTACCTGTCATTACCAAAGAAAAGCAGCATGTTAATTCACAAAAGAAGGAGGAATCAAAAATCCATTTCAAATAGAAACCAGGATTTTTAAACAGTGACATGAAAACAGCCTGCATATATGTGTGCAAAGAAAAGTAGTTTAAATGTGAAAATGTATCAATACTCACTGGAAAATATCAGGGAACAGACATGATGTGCTGCTTGACAAATAGCAAGGTGTATTATGTGTCATATACAAAACACCAGTGACATTTGAAAAGCCACTTTGTTTTCAAGGAAAAATATCAGCCGAAGACAAATCTATTGCTGGCTGTGGGAAACCTCCCACTGCCAGTCTGGATGTTACATTACCTATATAATTACCAACTGCAATAAAATGTCCTGCTAAAGGTGTCGAAATTCCTTGCCCTCCGGTCCTGCTGGCTCTGAAGGAATTGACTGCAGGAGAAGTCCCCCTTGGCTGAAGCATGACCAATATGTGTGAAAATGGGGGCAACAACTTCAAAGACAACAGAGGCTGATAAAATAAAACTCTGGATACAGGCTGACCAAGTGAAAACAAATGGCTGCAAGGCAGGTGAATGGTTTTTTTCCCACATGAAGACTTGCAATTAATTTAAAAGGACTATTATAATGTAGGCCTTTTTCTCAGCAACCATCAGGTGGATTTTCTTCATGTATGTACTACTTTTTTAGGTAATTTTCAGATGAGTTTTGAGATATAAAATTCATCATCCTGCGACTCAGGGAACAGTGATGGCTATCTAAGATATCTTTCTGGCTGATCTGAACATACTCCAAGTGTGAGGGTTGGTGAGCAGATGGAGGAAAAAAGTAGGGATATGGGTAATAATTTACATATTCATAACTGTTATGCTTTTTATGGAAATGGGAGAAAGGTGCCACATGGCTGTGCTACATGGTACAGACCTGGTAATCAGCTTTTCTAATTCCCCACGATTAGTTGAATCAGAAAATATGTATATTATGGCAGTTGCTAGTAAAATTATGAAGTTGTGATACATAACTAGTTTTCAACAAACATTTGAAAGGAGAACAAATGGTGATTAGGAGTGGGAATTGCCATATGTTGCTCCAGACTCCTAAAACAATCCTGACATGGAGGCTGGGTTTGCGAGGAGAGAGAAGGGTAACTGCCCAATCCTAGTTGCAGGAATTATTGCAGGGTACTTCCCCAAGATTGTAAAATTGGTGGTGTCATTGCTGCTATATAAGGGGGACTGTACTAGGAGGAAGGGGACACAGAGGACAGACAAAGAGTGAGAGACTGCTGAGAGTGAATCCGGGTGGAGCTGTCTATTTCTAGGAAGACATCAAAGGTGACTGGATCCTATGGTGGCGAGCGGGAAGCCATCTTTGACAGTGGAGTGACCAGATACCTGCCCTATCTTTCCAGAGTGGCGTGAGATACAACTGGCTTTCATGAGCTTTAAAAAGATGCTTTCTATGTAAGTAGAACTGAGCTCTGGGAACCCAAAAAGTGGGGGAGTCTGCTTACCTTTTATCCTGTACCTTTATAGTGGGTGAGGGGGAGGCAAAACTGTGTAGATCCTTAGCCTATTTAAATAGAAATATACATTTAATTCATTACCCATCTGGCAGAACACTGCAGAGTGAATATTGTTAACATTTTAAATTACCAAAGCCCACTTCCCAGTGTGCGCTGAACACCATAGCCTATCATTTAATTGGGTAATCCTTTTTGTCCTGCTGACCCTGACTGTTTTAAGGAAGAGGGGTGTCTTCATTCTTAAATCAGTCCAATCTTGTTATCCAGCTTTCCCAACACAGGTTTTTCAGTGGAGGGGGGTCTGAAATCCTAAATATCCCAAATCGTTCCAACATTTCTGTTCGACTTCCCCGACACAGACCAAAGTGGGGTGGGGGTCTGAAAAACAAACCACTAAATCACGCTGTGTTTATTTTAAACCAAAAGTGTGTGCAAAATCATAATTGCTACATGTATTTGTACCAATCTTGAAATCCTACCGCTAGCCTTCAATACCGCAGGAAAATCAAAATCATACAACACTACATGATAATTGCTTTCGTGACTGATCAGTGTAATTATTTCTTGAAGTGAAATTTGCAGAAAGTGCAAAATTGTGATTGTGTTCTTTTCAACTCAACTCACTATTGTGATTTATTTATGCTGAGAGAAGTTGGTTGTGTTGTGCCAAGGACAAAGTGGTGTCTGACAATTTTGTGCTAATTTTGATTACTTTTAATTTAAATAAATACCAATATATTTCCTGTACACTAGCCTGGTCCTTGACTCATTGTTAGCTCAGGGGAGAGGGGTGCAAGGGGCATGATATGTGTCAGAAGTAGGGCTGAATAAAAGAATCTGTTGAACAGTTTGTTGCATCATACCTTAAGTGGGGAAGGAAGGAAATTCCTGTGTTGAGCATGACTTCTCATTAAACTGTTACAAATGGGGGGCTCGTGGCTGGGATTTAGCTGCCTTTTTCTGACCCATGACAAGTACAATCTGACAGACTATTCATTTTGATGCAATTGCATTAAGGTGGGGGGAAAGTCATCTTTGTTTTGTTAAAGTGCCGTGAGGACTTGACCCCTGAGTTTGAGGGAGGTGTATAGGTGAAAAATGAACATTGTGTAAGAATTTATTTGTGTGAGTAAATCAAGCAGGAACAAGGTTATTTTTCCCATGTATAAAGATGGGTTAAGGACGATGCAGGAAACTGGCAAACCCGAATTGTGCTGGAGGTTACTTCAGTAAGCAATGATATTTGGCTTGAAGGCAGAACATTGCACAAAATACTTGAGGCATTTCATATGACCACATCTGCTCAGGATGAACATATACAAATGGCTCAGTTAACTGCTCAGTTATATTTTATTTTGCCTTTAGTGGAAGAGTGTTGGCAAAATAGTGAGGCTAGTAGGTTGAATCAGGATGAAGACCTATCATAGGCCCAGGATCATGTTCAACAACTGAACAATGAGTTAAAACCCAATAGAAAGAGAGTACAGAGCGTGAAACACAGTTTTCTACACTGAAAAATGCAGAGACAACATTTATAGAAAGCCTGAGAACAGTACAACACAAGATAAATGACCAGGCTGCTCATAAAAGAATCATTTTAGAATTCATATTGGCCTCTCAATTGCAAATAAAGCAGTTGAAAAATGAAAACAGTCAGTTAGTTTGCAAAGGAGTTGATTCCCAAAATGACTTTGATCAGATACATCAGCAGGTAAGCACTCTGAAATGAGGATGCAGCTGGCTCAGGAAAAATACCTCTTGAATTAGAATTACAGCATCCTATTACAGATGATAAATCAGTTGGAGATTGAGGTCGAAAAGGAACAGTCAGGTTCTCAGGAACTGACCAGAATTAGTGTAGAAAGGAATGATCTTGTAGAGCGAGTGAGGTAAATAGAAGCTGAACCGTCAGAAGCAGAGACTTGTAGGGATGAGCAAGAGAAAGAGATCAGTCTCCTGAAGGAAAAGTGACTTGAATATGCACGCAGCATACAAGGCTCACAGACGGAGAATGAATCACTTCATCATGAGGTGCAACAGCCAAAAGATCGGTTGGCAGCTCAGAGCAGGGTGCATGAGATTACTCAGGCCTTAGTAGCCTCAGTGGCAGAATTAAAAAGCCAGCTCTCTGAGTACCAACAGCAAACAAATAAAGAGAGCAACAGGTGTGAGAGCCTCACTAAGCAAATTGGCAATTATAAACAGGCCCTGAGGTACCCCGACCAATTAGGATATGGGACAAGGCCCACTGAACAGGGGCATCATGACAGTCATTTGCAACCTCTCATGCACAAATAAGGACCAACCTCATGCATGCCACCTATCAAGAACAGGGTGAAATGAGGCAGTTAGACATGCCCAGGCCTAGCCCAACTGATAAAGAAGGCCAGTTACTGTCTTTTCTTCACTATTCATGTCTACCACACAGATGGGAAAGTGGCCGGACCAGTGTGTCCTGTGAAATAAGGAATAATACTCTATGTACTTCAGACCATGAAAATTATTATGAGGAAAAAGTCAGGGAGTTATATTGGCTGAAGATGTGACTACAAAGAGACCACCTTGCCTGCCTCGCTGAAGGTAAAAAGCCAGTCCCTCAGCCTAGGAAGGGCATTCTAAAACCCTGTGTATTTTCAGGGGAAAGGGGAATTCCCTAGACTCCCTGGTGGCAGGGATGAGGAAACTGGGTTCTATCCAGGACCTGAAGGGAACTCCAGGGAGAGTGAACCTGAGAGTTCACTTTGGTCCAGGCAAGAGGAGTCCAGACCCAGTGGTTCTGGGAGAATATCAAAAAGTGAATGGACTCTGGTGCAGAAGAAGAAAAACAGAGCAAAACAGAGCAAGGGTTTTGTAAAAGAATCAATAAAACAAATCAAGGCCATAAAGAGCTTCCTGACTCCATACCACAAGAATGCCAAGTATTCGTTACGGGAGCACCTAGAACTTTATGATCAGATGATGGCATCATTCCATATCAGGAATTATGTGAATTGTATAGCATTTGCTCGCCTGAGTACTCCAGTTTCTTTGCAGGACTAGAGGACCAGGATCATCATAAATGGCCCACTTATAAAGTGGCCACATTGAAAAAAAATCCCAGATATCACCCAAACTAGACCTCCCAAAATAAACCTCCTCTCTCTCCCCGGTTCCAGGAGAATAGATCCCTGTACCTGGGAGAAAGGATATTCAGGATGGAAAGTTATTGGGGAATTTCCAGTACCCGAGCTACTCTGGGAGAAGGCACAGTTACCCTTTTTGGGAGCAGCAGAGGTATGGCTTGAGACCTCCCCACCACCCAGACAAGGTCTTGCAAATGGAGCGACAGGACTAGCAACTGACCGATGATCTGGGGCACATGCTGAGGGCTCAGTCCAACTCTCAAACTAACCCTGCTTCCCAGAATTCCCTAACTCCCAGGTCTGATGCCCCAGGGGGCAAATGACAGGCAAAAACCTCTGACAAAAGACAGGGTCCAGAGGAGGGGGCCTGGGCGTAGTGGAGATGCCAAGCCCTAGAGGAAGCTTGCGTTCTCACCCAAACAGAACCCCTAAAAACCTCTCATCCTGAAACAAAGAGCAAAGGGTAAGTAGGAGAGGCCAAAAAAGAACCCACTTTGTGGAGGAACTCCGGATTATCCCCTTTGAGAGAGAAGAATCCCTGGAGGATTCAGGTAAGCAGACTTTTTCTTCCAAAAATGGCGGGATCCCTCCCAAAGAAAAATGGGTCTCAAGGGACCCTGAGTGGGACAGGTTAAGTATGGATACAGACTCAGAACCAGAAATTATTCAACCCCAAACTTGTGATCCAGACTGAATTGAAACGAAGTGGGTGTTCTTTCTCCAAACAGGTTCTGAGAACTGTTGCCAGGTAACGTGGAAGCCAAGGAGCCAGGGAAAATGAGGATTCCCCAACAACTCCCATTACGGGTTGCACATTTTTTTTTTACATATTCCAGAACTCCAACACAGAAAACTGCCCAAGATCACACAGTATCAGAGTTCAATATTACGAAAATTACCACTGGGCTGTCAAATAACTCACACTTTCTTTGCACCTTGGATGGAGGAGAAAGAAGTCTGATTTTATGCACCGGTCAAGGTGCAGGGAAGTGTGAATTATCAGCTCTGGTGAATACTGAATTCCAAGCTACCCTCCTGTCCAAAAGGGCCTTTGAACAACTAAACTCAGGACGAGGGGGAGGGCCAACAAATTCCCACCACTTCCCACACAACTCCAACATTTTGACAGGAATTATATTTCTCTCGAAGGGACTGCAGATCTGGACATAAAAATTGGACAGCACAGGCTGGAACATTCAGTGATAGTTGTGACTTCAGAGGGTACAACTTGTTTACTGGGGAACGATCCTAAGGAGGTTATAACCTCTGATCTACTGTTTAAACAAGGTCCTCTGGACTCAAACTAACTGCCCTATCAAACTAAAAATTAGTGCCAGTTATGTAAGCCTGAATGGTACCTGTCATGTAATTGATCAACGTTCTGAGAATGTAGAGTTCCATTTCAAGAATAACCAAGTCCCAGACATCACTGTCATCTCTGTAGGAGAACAAACTGGTGATGGGAACCCTTCTCCATTCTTGAAAATCAATCTTCCTCCCAGTTTTAAGCGGCATCCACACTGGAAGGGAACACCCTAAAATTGTACACCAGTCCAAAATCAGAAGAAACGTTGAATCCCATGAAACCAGACAAGGAAGAACCTGCTCAAAGTCTGACGGACATTTAGCAAAAGGGCAAACAGTTGTTTTTCCTCATTCAGTTAAATTAGGGGGAGGAGCCGGTGCTCACCAGAGTATGCTTGAATAATGGAAGGAGCTTAATCAGCAAAGAAACTCCCAAAAGATCAGACCATTCCCACATTTAAATTGATTGACAAATGGGAAGTAGGTCTGGAAACCCCATATTCCAAACATCTATGCCTAGCAGGTGTATGCTAATAAATTCCATTGCAAACAAAAGCATAAACCATAATTGTTGGGTTGTGAGAGAAATCCCTCCCGTCTTTTATCTGGAAAGTGACATTCTCAACTGATTTGCAATCAATTTGGATGTACTTAATCGTAAAGCCAGGTTGCGACTCTGGGGTACCCCACAGGCTTTGACAACATTGAAAAAGCATTAGGGTCAGCACAATTGCTGCCTTGTGTGGTTGAATTTCAAGTGCAAGAAGAGGTTACCATCCAGGGAGAGGTGCAACATTTTACTCTTCCCCTCAAAATTAAGCGAGGACAGAACCTGAAACATCAGGATGACTATATACATCTAAATTCCCATCTCCACCAACAAGGTTTGTATTTAAATCCGACACCTTTAGTAGACCTAGAACATGACACAATTTGAATATTGGTCAATAACAGCAACCCTCTAAGTATCAGTTTGGGTGCTGACACTTTATTGGAATGGCGGTTGATGCCCAACATTATTCTATTGATTTAGGTAATGAAATCATGGGACCAATCCCAAACAACTGATTCTACATCAGCGACGGTATTCCTCCATAAAGAAAGGCATGGAGGAATTTCCGGTTGTACCCTTCCTGTTCCTACGTTGTGCAAGAGGTGACCTGTGACATTAAGAGGGAGGAAGCAGTGTTCAGAGTCAAGGGTCACTACCTTGAATCCCTGGTCCAGGTCAATACCATCAAACGAGATCTGTCCACCCAACTGGAGGATACCGCTGAAATTGCCAAGCATAAGGTCTTCCCAGATTTCCCAGATGGTCGAAGCAAGGATCAATCTTGCTGATGCCTATGGGATCGAGGAGCAAAGACAAAAGCTAAAACAGGTCTTCCAAGAATTCTAAGATATCTTTTCAGTGGACTCATACGACTGTTGATGCACATCCATTTATTCAACCACCATCCCCACTAACACTGACATGGGGTTCCTCTTACGTCCATGGAGTCATTCACAGAGATTATTAAGAATTTAGAATCCTATTGCTAATTCGCCCGATCGACAATACCTTCAACAACCCGGTATTGGGGATCTACAAACCAAATGGCCAATGGAGACTGTGTGCAGAACTGAGGGTGTTGAACAAGCAGGTCCACATGTCAAGATGGCCCCTTCCCTACATCGATCAGGGACTGACCCAAATCCAAGGGTCAAAGGTGTACACAGTACATGTGAGTATGAAAGACCAGTAAAAATGTGCCTTTATCTTCAGGGGCAGCAGTACACATGGACCTGAACCAATGCTGGATACATAAACTCTGGCAGTGAGTTCAAAATTTCCCTACACAAGGCCATGCCCGATTGGGGCAGAAGGGGAAACCAGGCATATGTGGATGATGAGTGAACTTCTTAGGGCAGACGATCACCCCTGGGGGTCTTAATCCCTAGGCAAAGAAGGTGAAAGCCTTATTGAAATTAAAAGACACTACTAATCTGTGAGAATTAAGAAGCCTTCTTGGACTTACTAATTATAGTTGAAAGTTAATTGAGTACTATGCTGTGGTCACTCCACCTTGGTGTCATGATGCATACTCCCGGAGGGCCAGTCCAAGACCGGCAGCCCCGGGAGCACACATCAGGTACCCAAGGGAAGGTCCAGCAACCCCAAATAGGGGCCCTTTGGACACAGTCCTGGCGCCTTAGGCGCCAGGCTCATTTTGGACATCAGTCCTGGCGCCATAGGCGCCAGGCTCATAAAGGGAGTGCTTTTGGTGGACTTACCTGATGCAGACCATGCTGCCAGATCCAGACCTCTTTGAGGCCTGAAAGGGACTACTTTACCTGTGGGACTATTTTGCCACTCCGGCGTGGTCAGGGAAGGATACATACCTGGTTGGGGAAGGATACATACCTGGGACTTCTTTGGAGGCTATTTAAGCCACGCCCAGAGAGCAGCTCACGCTTCGCGTTGCTCTGCTCCTAGCAGCTGGACGCTCACCGTGTCTGCTCCTGCATCCTGACTCCAGCCACGCCCGCTTCAGTTCTGGAACACCTAAAAGGAAGAAGAGAGGAAGAGAAGGTGAATAAAGGACGTTACCTGATATTGCATGGGATCCAGAGCCAACACGCCGACGATCCTAAAGGGAAAGACATTATTTTAGGATTCCTCGCGTTGCGCGTTGCGTGTTGCAGCGCTGCGCTCAACTCACCTGTCCACAAGGAATTCTATACTCCTGCGACCATCTGCACGTTCCGCTGCATTCCAGCACCTAGGAAGGAAAAGAGAAGAACAAAAGGTGAGCCAGAGAAGACATTGGGAAAAGACTGATTTGCCCGAAGGCTTAGCTGGCGATTGGTGGGGGAGAATTCTTCCTCATCTCGGGTCGGCATGCCTTTTGGCAGTACCGCGCCCCGGCCCTTATGGGGAAAAAAGAACACGCGCATTAGTGGGTGAACATACAGACATTACAACCACCCCAACAAAAGCTCACCTGAATTATCCACAGCGAATTGTCTTCTCTACGTGGAATCTTCGCTCAGCACCTGCGCTAAAAGACTAAAAGCAGTCCATTGAAAATAAAGGCCAAACAGGAAGGGAGAACAACCCTTGGACTTGATAAGTCATATACTTACGAAAGCGCCTTATTCATCCAAAAGAACCAGTGAAGCAACTGGACCTGAATGCCCGTCCGATAACCAGTGAAGTAACTGGATTCTACCGCACCCCTGCACCAGAAGCAGGATGGAGAGCTTGTCATTTCAAATCTTAAGGTGAGAATTAACGGGAAGGTTCAGAGGTGGTTTGAAGAGAGAGTAAAAGGGGAAAGGGTGGGTGTGACTCTTCACTCCGCAGGTGATTAAAATCCTTTTCCCCATCTACAGAAAGATCTTTCTACGCATCAGACAGGCGAGGTTTGGGGGACCAGCCCAGTCGGTGTTCCGAGTCCTGCGCATCACCCTAGAAGAGGCCGCAGCAGCCCAGACCTGGTCAGCGTCTCCGTGGGAGTCAGGTGAGTGTTACAGAACACGAAGCCTTCCTACAATTTCCCACCCGGACGCTATGGAGACTTCCGAAACCGATCAGCTGGCCCACCTATTGGGGGAATTACGGGCGGAAGTGCATTCCGCATGTCAGGAGACAAACGCTCTCAGGAGAGAACTAATTGTATCTAAGGAACGAACTGATGACCTTGCCAGGCAGTTGTTGCAAGGTCAAGCTGGACAAACTCCTCTACCAGGTTCGGGGGGTATTCCCGCCCCAATGGTTTCAAGCAACCCTGTGCAAATTAATCTACCGGGAAATATGCCATTGGCCCCACCTGAACGTTTTGCGGGGGACCCCAGAAGATTTGCTGTATTCATGAATCAATGCCGATTACACTTCCTTTGCAGACCGGGGGCCTTTCCTAACGACCAAACCAAAGTAGCCTTCGTATTATCATATCTCAGCGGATGCGCTGCAGATTGGTCGGTTCCACTGGTCACTCAAGACAACCCGATACTCCGAGACTTTCAAGGTTTTCAGACACGCATGGAAAGATTATTTGCTCGGCACTCTCAGGGACATGCCCTGGACACCGAACTTCTGTCCTTACGACAAGGTAACCAGGATCTATTAGCCTATATCGCAACCTTCAATAGGTTGATAGTGGAGACTGGGTGGCCAGAGGATAAGAGAATCACGTTATTTCATCGAGGTCTACGTGGGGAACTTAAAGATGTTCTAGCCCAAGTTGTAAATCCACCCCAAGACTGTATGGAATATATAGACTTAGTGGTCCCATTAGACCATAGACTTCAAAATAGAAAAGCAGATCGGTCCAAGTTTGAGACTCGCGTGTTAGTCAAGACCCAGGTTAACCCCAAGAATGCCGATGTTACCGAACCTATGCAAATTGGAGGGGTTAAAGGACCGTTATCTCAAAAGGAACGTGAAAGAAGACGACAGATGCAATTGTGTCTTTATTGTGGGGCTTCTGGACACTTTTTACGAGATTGCCCGGTGAAACCACCCAAGAAAACGGTAGGAGCCGCGGATAAGAATCATATGGAACCGGATTCGGGAAAAGACCACGCCCGACAAGCGTAGAGGTCCACTTGTCGAGCCTGAAAACTGACTCTCAGACCTCGCACTTCATCATACCAATGATCCTTGTGAATCCGGAACAGCCTGGACAGTTGCATGCTATAAAGGCATACATCGACAGTGGAGCTATTGGGAACTATGTAGATCATGAATTGGCTTCTAGGATCAACCTCCCTCTTCGACCAAAAACCACTAAAGAAGTCATCACCACAGTCGATGGATCCGAAATTGCCTCTGGGCCAGTAACACATTCCACTGCAGAGGTGACACTAGTAGGTCAGGACGGGCATCGGGAGGCTGTTGTGTTTGACGTAATCAAGGCCCCGCAGTTTCAAGTAATTCTAGGAATCCCTTGGTTAGAAACACACAATCCTCGAATTGATTGGCGAGCGAAGAGGATAACCTTTCCTGATTGCGCACAAACCTGTTATCCAAAGATAGGCCTGGCTACAGTAACCCCTGTCACTTTACAGCTACCGCCAGAGTACATGGAGTTTCAAGACCTCTTCCAGAAGGAACAGACCAACACGCTACCCCCTCACAGGTCATACGATTGCCAAATCGATCTGATGCCGGGTGCGCAACCCCCGGGTAGCAGAATTTATGCTCTTACGGAACCTGAAAATCTTCATTTGCGACAATATTTAGATCAGTACCTAGCCAATTGTTTCATTCGCCATCAAAGCCTCCTGCATCCTCGGCCCTGTTCTTCGTGCCAAAAAAAGAAGGCGACCTCAGAACTTGTATTGACTAACGCGCATTGAACCAGATAACTGTTAAAAACCGTTACCCTCTGCCCCTAATCCCCGAACTTCTTGACCAAGTAAAGGAGGCCTGCATATATACCAAGTTAGATCTCCGGGGGGCTTACCATCTGGTGCGAATAAAAGAAGGCGACGAATGGAAGACCGCCTTCCGTACCAAATATGGACTATTCGAGTACCAAGTAATGCCTTTCGGATTGTGCAACGCCCCTGCTGCCTTCCAAAACTTCATGAACGATGTCCTTCGAGAACTCCTAGATGTTTGTGTCGTCGTATATATCGATGACATTCTGATATACTCCTCTTCGGAATATGAACATATAAGGCATGTTAAGGCAGTTCTCGAGAAACTGCGCCAACACAAACTATTTGCGAAAATTGAAAAGTGTGTTTTCCATACCACAGAAGTCGAGTTTCTCGGTTTCATCCTGACACCTAAAGGAGTCCGAATGGATTCACGAAAAGTGGATGCCATCCTCCAATGGCAATCGCCTAGCTCTGTGAAAGACGTACAAAGCATGCTTGGCTTTGCCAACTTTTACCGCAGATTTATCCTGGAATTTTCACGGATCGTTCAACCCATCACTGCACTCTTGAAGAAAAATAAACGCTTCGAATGGTCTGGGGAAGCCGAATAGGCTTTTCAGGAGCTGAAAGCCAAATTTACCTCCGCACCAGTACTGAAACACCCGCGCCCGGATCTTCCATACATACTTGAGACCGACGCATCCAGTTTAGCCATGGGGGCTGTTCTGTCTCAAAGAGATCCTGAATCTAATCAACTACACCCCGTAGCCTTTTGGTCCAGAAAATTCTTGGCACCTGAAGTTAACTATGCAATCACCGATAAGGAGTTATTGGCCATTAAATCCGCTTTTAGGGCTTGGAGGCACTATCTTTTTGGTGCTAGACATACCATCACGGTGATCACAGACCACCGGAACTTGCAATATTTGAAAACTGCCAAAGCTCAGTCATCACGTCAGCTCCGATGGGCTTTGTTCTTTGCTGAATTCAGTTTTTGTAATCACCTATCGTCCTGGCAGCCAGAACGGTAAAGCTGATGCCCTTTCCCGAATCGGAATGGGTGAAATAGATACAAGCGCAGAACCAGTACCAATAATTCCCGAACAAAAAATTCTGGGTATGATTACCTTACAAACTCTGGAGGACATTCAAATTACAGTTAAGCAACTCCTGGACCCTACAGCCTTGCAAGATTGGATTTTAAAGGGATCTAACTTTACTGTTAAGGATGACCTACCTTACTTCCGAGGGCGCCTATTTTTGCCACACAAAGAACTACAAGAACTAGTTATTTCTCGTTATCATGATACCCTGATAGAAGGACACCCAGGGATTGCCAAAACGGAAGAAAAGGTGAAACGACAATACTGGTGGCCCTCTTGGCAAAAGGACATTAAATCTTTTGTGATGTCATGTGGTATTTGCGCCCAAAACAAAGGACAAAAGAGGAGACCAGCTGGTCTTCTTCAACCCTTAGACATTCCACTAGCACCTTGGCACACCTTGTCACTGGATTTTATTACGGACCTGCCTCCTTGCTGTGGATATAACTCTATCCTTGTTATAGTGGATTTATTTTCTAAAATGGCCCACTTCATTCCATTAAAAGGCTTGCCTTCAGCTTCAGTCCTAGCTAAGGAATTTCTGGAAAACATTGTTCGTTTACATGGATTCTCATCCATACTAGTCTCTGACCGAGGAAGCCAATTAATTTCCCATTTTTGGAGAAAGTGCTGTCCGCTGGCGCAAATTGACGTAAGATTGTCGACCAGTCACCATCCTCAGACCGATGGTCAAACTGAGAGAACAAATCAGACCCTTGAACAATATCTACGATGTATGTTGCATCAATCCGAAAGTAATTGGAAAGATATCCTTTGGATTGCTGAATACGCATACAATAATTCGATACACTCGGGAACTGGACAAAGCCCTTTTTATACCATATATGGACATCATCCTCGGACCTCAGACCTTGATTCACCTCAAAGCCTCGAAATGCCCGCCGTAAACCATCTACATTCTATAATAACTCAAGCCTTCAAGGAAGCAACTGCGCATTTACTGCAAGCCAAGAGAAAGTACAAGCAGAATGCTGATCTACATCGAAGTGAAGCACCTCAATACCAAGTAGGAGACCAAGTATGATTAGCTACTAGACACTTATCGCTCAAGGGACCTCGAACTTTCAACCCAAGATATGTGGGGCCCTACTCAGTTACGGCCATCATCAACCCGGTGGCCGTCAAACTCGACCTACCAGCTAATATGCGTATTCATCCTGTTTTTCATGTATCACTTTTGAAACCGGTGCAACCTGGAACCCGACTTATCAAGCCACCAGAACCTATCCAAATAAATGGAGAACCCGAGTTCGAGGTGAAGAACATTTTGGATTCCAAGGTGTCAAAGTCCAAATTGTACTATTTAATAGATTGGAAAGGATACGGGCCTCAAGAAAGATCCTGGGAGCCTAGTGACCATGTACACGCACCTCGGTTAGTCAAAAGGTTCCACCGGAATTTCCCAAACAAACCGAGGCCCCCGGAGAGAACGATCTTGGGAGGGGCCTTGGGGGGGAGTGCTGTCATGATGCATACTCCCGGAGGGCCAGTCCAAGACCGGCAGCCCCGGGAGCACACATCAGGTACCCAAGGGAAGGTCCAGCAACCCCAAATAGGGGCCCTTTGGACACAGTGCTGGCGCCTTTGGCGCCAGGCTCATTTTGGACATCAGTCCTGGCGCCATAGGCGCCAGTCTCATAAAGGGAGTGCTTTTGGTGGACTTACCTGATGCAGACCATGCTGCCAGATCCAGACCTCTTTGAGGCCTGAAAGGAACTACTTTACCTGTAGGACTATTTTGCCACTCGGGCGTGGTCAGGGAAGGATAAAACCTGGTTGGGGAAGGATACATGCCTGGGACTACTTTGGAGGCTATTTAAGCCACGCCCAGACAGCAGCTCAGGCTTCGCGTTGCTCTGCTCCTAGCAGCTGGACGCTCACCGTGTCTGCTCCTGCATCCTGACTCCAGCCACACCCGCTTCAATTCTGGAACACCTAAAAGGAAGAAGAGAGGAAGAGAAGGTGAATAAAGGACATTACCTGATATTGCATGGGATCCGGAGCCAACACGCCGATGATCCTAAAGGGAAAGACATTATTTTAGGATTCCTCGCGTTGCGCGTTGCTGCGCTGTGCTCAACTCACCTGTCCACAAGGAATTCCATACTCCTGCGACCACCCGCACGTTCCGTTGCATTCCAGCACCTAGGAAGGAAAAGAGAAGAACAAAAGGTGAGCCAGAGAAGACATTGGGAAAAGACTGATTTGGCCGAAGGCTTACCTGGCGATTGGTGGGGGAGAATCCTTCCTCATCTCGGGTCGGCACGCCTTTTGGCAGTACCGCGCCCCGGCCCCTATGGGGAAAAAAGAACACGCGCATTAGTGGGTGAACATACAGACATTAGAAAAACCACCCCAACAAAAGCTCACCTGAATTATCCACAGCAAATTGTCTTCTCTATGTGGAATCTTCGCTCAGCACCTGCGCTAAAAGACTAAAATCAGTCCATTGAAAATAAAGGCCAAACAGGAAGGGAGAACAACCCTTTGACTTGATAAGTCATATACTTACGAAAGCGCCTTATTCATCCAAAAAAACCAGTGAAGCAACTGGACCTGAATGCCCGTCCGATAACCAGTGAAGTAACTGGATTCTACCGCACCCCTGCACCAGAAGCAGGATGGAGAGCTTGTCATTTCAAATCTTAAGGTGAGAATTAACGGGAAGGTTCAGAGGTGGTTTGAAGAGAGAGTAAAAGGGGAAAGGAGGGGTTCGACTCGTCACTCCGCAGGTGATTAAAATCCTTTTCCCCATCTAGAGAAAGATCTTCCTACGCATCAGACAGGTGAGGTTTTGGGGTCCGGCCCAGTCGGTGTTCTGAGTCCTGTGCATCACCCTAGAAGAGGCCACAGCAGCCCAGACCTGGTCAGCGTCTCCGTGGGAGTCAGGTGAGTGTTACAGAATGCGAAGCCTTCCTACAATTTCCCACCCGGACGCTATGGAGACTTCCAAATCCGATCAGCTGGCCCACCTATTGGGGGAATTACAGGCGGAAGTGCATTCCGCACGTCAGGAGACAAACGCTCTCAGGAGAGAACTAATTGTATCTAAGGAACGAACTGATGACCTTGCCAGGCAGTTGTTGCAAGGTCAAGCTGGACAAACTCCTCTACCAGGTTCGGGGGGTATTCCCGCCCCAATGGTTTCAAGCAACCCTGTGCAAATTAATCTACCGGGAAATATGCCATTGGCCCCACCTGAACATTTTGCGGGGGACCCCAGAAGATTTGCTGTATTCATGAATCAATGCCGATTACACTTCCTTTGCAGACCGGGGGCCTTTCCTAACGACCATCCAAAGTAGCCTTCGTATTATCATATCTCAGCGGCTGCGCTGCAGATTGGTCGGTTCCACTGGTCACTCAAGACGACCCGATACTCCGAGACTTTCAAGGTTTTCAGACACGCATGGAAAGATTATTTGCTCGGCACTCTCAGGGACAGGCCCTGGACAACGAACTTCTGTCTTTACGACAAGGTAACCAGGATCTATTAGCCTATATCGCAACCTTCAATAGGTTGATAGTGGAGACTGGGTGGCCAGAGGATAAGAGAATCACGTTATTTCATCGAGGTCTACGTGGGGAACTTAAAGATGTTCTAGCCCAAGTTGTAAATCCACCCCAAGACTGTATGGAATATATAGACTTAGTGGTCCCATTAGAACATAGGCTTCAAAATAGAAAAGCAGATCGGTCCAAGTTTGAGACTCGCGTGTTAGTCAAGACCCAGGTTAACCCCAAGAATGCTGATGTTACCGAACCTATGCAAATTGGAGGGGTTAAAGGACTGTTATCTCAAAAGGAACGTGAAAGAAGACGACAGATACAATTGTATCTTTATTGTGGGGCTTCTGGAGACTTTTTACGAGATTGCCCGGTGAAACCACCCAAGAAAACGGTAGGAGCCGCGGATAAGAATCATATGGAACCGGATTCGGGAAAAGACCACGCCCGAAAAGCGTAGAGGTCCACTTGTCGAGCCTGAAAACTGACTCTCAGACCTCACACTTCATCATACCAATGATCCTTGTGAATCCGGAACAGCCTGGACAGTTGCATGCTATAAAGGCATACATCGACAGTGGAGCTATTGGGAACTATGTAGATCATGAATTGGCTTCTAGGATCAACCTCCCTCTTCGACCAAAAACCACTAAAGAAGTCATCACCACAGTCAATGGATCCGAAATTGCCTCTGGGCCAGTAACACATTCCACTGCAGAGGTGACACTAGTAGGTCAGGACGGGCATCGGGAGGCTGTTGTGTTTGACGTAATCAAGGCCCCGCAGTTTCAAGTAATTCTAGGAATCCCTTGGTTAGAAACACACAATCCTCGAATTGATTGGCGAGCGAAGAGGATAACCTTTCCTGATTGCGCACAAACCTGTTATCCAAAGATAGGCCTGGCTACAGTAACCCCTGTCACTTTACAGCTACCGCTGGAGTACATGGAGTTTCAAGACCTCTTCCAGAAGGAACAGACCAACACGCTACCCCCTCACAGGTCATACGATTGCCAAATCGATCTGATGCCGGGTGCGCAACCCCCGGGTAGCAGAATTTATGCTCTTACGGAACCTGAAAATCTTCATTTGCGACAATATTTAGATCAGTACCTAGCCAATTGTTTCATTCGCCGTCAAAGCCTCCTGCATCCTCGGCCCTGTTCTTCGTGCCAAAAAAAGAAGGCGACCTCAGAACTTGTATCGACTAACGCGCATTGAACCAGATAACTGTTAAAAACCGTTACCCTCTGCCCCTAATCCCCGAACTTCTTGACCAAGTAAAGGAGGCCTGCATATATACCAAGTTAGATCTCCGGGGGGCTTACCATCTGGTGCGAATAAAAGAAGGCGACGAATGGAAGACCGCCTTCCGTACCAAATATGGACTATTCGAGTACCAAGTAATGCCTTTCGGATTGTGAAACGCCCCTGCTGCCATCCAAAACTTCATGAACGATGTCCTTCGAGAACTCCTAGATGTTTGTGTCGTCGTATATATCGATGACATTCTGATATACTCCTCTTCGGAATATGAACATATAAGGCATGTTAAGGCAGTTCTCGAGAAACTGCGCCAACACAAACTATTTGCGAAAATTGAAAAGTGTGTTTTCCATACCACAGAAGTCGAGTTTCTCGGTTTCATCCTGACACCTAAAGGAGTCCGAATGGATTCACGAAAAGTGGATGCCATCCTCCAATGGCAATCGCCTAGCTCTGTGAAAGGCGTACAAAGCATGCTTGGCTTTGCCAACTTTTACCGCAGATTTATCCTGGAATTTTCGCGGATCGTTCAACCCATCACTGCACTCTTGAAGAAAAATAAACGCTTCGAATGGTCTGGGGAAGCCAAATAGGCTTTTCAGGAGCTGAAAGCCAAATTTACCTCCGCACCAGTACTGAAACACCCGCGCCGGATCTTCCATACATACTTGAGACCGACGCATCCAGTTTAGCCATGGGGGCTGTTCTGTCTCAAAGAGATCCTGAATCTAATCAACTACACCCCGTAGCCTTTTGGTCCAGAAAATTCTTGGCACCTGAAGTTAACTATGCAATCACCGATAAGGAGTTATTGGCCATTAAATCCGCTTTTAGGGCTTGGAGGCACTATCTTCTTGGTGCTAGACATACCATCACGGTGATCACAGACCACCGGAACTTGCAATATTTGAAAACTGCCAAAGCTCAGTCATCACGTCAGCTCCGATGGGCTTTGTTCTTTGCTGAATTCAGTTTTTGTAATCACCTATCGTCCTGGCAGCCAGAACGGTAAAGCTGATGCCCTTTCCCGAATCGGAATGGGTGAAATAGATACAAGCGCAGAACCAGTACCAATAATTCCCGAACAAAAAATTCTGGGTATGATTACCTTACAAACTCTGGAGGACATTCAAATTACAGTTAAGCAACTCCTGGACCCTACAGCCTTGCAAGATTGGATTTTAAAGGGATCTAACTTTACTGTTAAGGATGACCTACCTTACTTCCTAGGGCGCCTATTTTTGCCACACAAAGAACTACAAGAACTAGTTATTTCTCGTTATCATGATACCCTGATAGAAGGACACCCAGGGATTGCCAAAACGGAAGAAAAGGTGAAACGACAATACTGGTGGCCCTCTTGGCAAAAGGACATTAAATCTTTTGTGATGTCATGTGGTATTTGCGCCCAAAACAAAGGACAAAAGAGGAGACCAGCTGGTCTTCTTCAACCCTTAGACATTCCACTAGCACCTTGGCACACCTTGTCACTGGATTTTATTACGGACCTGCCTCCTTGCTGTGGATATAACTCTATCCTTGTTATAGTGGATTTATTTTCTAAAATGGCCCACTTCATTCCATTAAAAGGCTTGCCTTCAGCTTCAGTCCTAGCTAAGGAATTTCTGGAAAACATTGTTCGTTTACATGGATTCTCATCCATACTAGTCTCTGACCGAGGAAGCCAATTAATTTCCCATTTTTGGAGAAAGTGCTGTCCGCTGGCGCAAATTGACGTAAGATTGTCGACCAGTCACCATCCTCAGACCGATGGTCAAACTGAGAGAACAAATCAGACCCTTGAACAATATCTACGATGTATGTTGCATCAATCCGAAAGTAATTGGAAAGATATCCTTTGGATTGCTGAATACGCATACAATAATTCGATACACTCGGGAACTGGACAAAGCCCTTTTTATACCATATATGGACATCATCCTCGGACCTTAGACCTTGATTCACCTCAAAGCCTCGAAATGCCCGCCGTAAACCATCTACATTCTATAATAACTCAAGCCTTCAAGGAAGCAACTGCGCATTTACTGCAAGCCAAGAGAAAGTACAAGCATAATGCTGATCTACATCGAAGTGAAGCACCTCAATACCAAGTAGGAGACCAAGTATGATTAGCTACCAGACACTTATCGCTCAAGGGACCTCGAACTTTCAACCCAAGATATGTGGGGCCCTACTCAGTTACGGCCATCATCAACCCGGTGGCCGTCAAACTCGACCTACCAGCTAATATGCGTATTCATCCTGTTTTTCATGTATCACTTTTGAAACCGGTGCAACCTGGAACCCGACTTATCAAGCCACCAGAACCTATCCAAATAAATGGAGAACCCGAGTTCGAGGTGAAGAACATTTTGGATTCCAAGGTGTCAAAGTCCAAATTGTACTATTTAATAGATTGGAAAGGATACGGGCCTCAAGAAAGATCCTGGGAGCCTAGTGACCATGTACACGCACCTCGGTTAGTCAAAAGGTTCCACCGGAATTTCCCAAACAAACCGAGGCCCCCGGAGAGAACGATCTTGGGAGGGGCCTTGGGGGGGAGTGCTGTCATGATGCATACTCCCGGAGGGCCAGTCCAAGACCGGCAGCCCCGGGAGCACACATCAGGTACCCAAGGGAAGGTCCAGCAACCCCAAATAGGGGCCCTTTGGACACAGTGCTGGCGCCTTTGGCGCCAGGCTCATTTTGGACATCAGTCCTGGCGCCATAGGCGCCAGTCTCATAAAGGGAGTGCTTTTGGTGGACTTACCTGATGCAGACCATGCTGCCAGATCCAGACCTCTTCGAGGCCTGAAAGGAACTACTTTACCTGTAGGACTATTTTGCCACTCGGGCGTGGTCAGGGAAGGATACATACCTGGTTGGGGAAGGATACATACCTGGGACTACTTTGGAGGCTATTTAAGCCACGCCCAGACAGCAGCTCAGGCTTCGCGTTGCTCTGCTCCTAGCAGCTGGACGCTCACCGTGTCTGCTCCTGCATCCTGACTCCAACCACACCCGCTTCAATTCTGGAACACCTAAAAGGAAGAAGAGAGGAAGAGAAGGTGAATAAAGGACATTACCTGATATTGCATGGGATCCGGAGCCAACACGCCGATGATCCTAAAGGAAAAGACATTATTTTAGGATTCCTCGCGTTGCGCGTTGCTGCGCTGTGCTCAACTCACCTGTCCACAAGGAATTCCATACTCCTGCGACCACCCGCACGTTCCGTTGCATTCCAGCACCTAGGAAGGAAAAGAGAAGAACAAAAGGTGAGCCAGAGAAGACATTGGGAAAAGACTGATTTGGCCGAAGGCTTACCTGGCGATTGGTGGGGGAGAATCCTTCCTCATCTCGGGTCGGCACGCCTTTTGGCAGTACCGCGCCCCGGCCCCTATGGGGAAAAAAGAACACGCGCATTAGTGGGTGAACATACAGACATTAGAAAAACCACCCCAACAAAAGCTCACCTGAATTATCCACAGCAAATTGTCTTCTCTATGTGGAATCTTCGCTCAGCACCTGCGCTAAAAGACTAAAATCAGTCCATTGAAAATAAAGGCCAAACAGGAAGGGAGAACAACCCTTTGACTTGATAAGTCATATACTTACGAAAGCGCCTTATTCATCCAAAAAAACCAGTGAAGCAACTGGACCTGAATGCCCGTCCGATAACCAGTGAAGTAACTGGATTCTACCGCACCCCTGCACCAGAAGCAGGATGGAGAGCTTGTCATTTCAAATCTTAAGGTGAGAATTAACGGGAAGGTTCAGAGGTGGTTTGAAGAGAGAGTAAAAGGGGAAAGGAGGGGTTCGACTCGTCACTCCGCAGGTGATTAAAATCCTTTTCCCCATCTAGAGAAAGATCTTCCTACGCATCAGACAGGTGAGGTTTTGGGGTCCGGCCCAGTCGGTGTTCTGAGTCCTGTGCATCACCCTAGAAGAGGCCACAGCAGCCCAGACCTGGTCAGCGTCTCCGTGGGAGTCAGGTGAGTGTTATAGAATGCGAAGCCTTCCTACAATTTCCCACCCGGACGCTATGGAGACTTCCAAATCCGATCAGCTGGCCCACCTATTGGGGGAATTACGGGCGGAAGTGCATTCCGCACGTCAGGAGACAAACGCTCTCAGGAGAGAACTAATTGTATCTAAGGAACGAACTGATGACCTTGCCAGGCAGTTGTTGCAAGGTCAAGCTGGACAAACTCCTCTACCAGGTTCGGGGGGTATTCCCGCCCCAATGGTTTCAAGCAACCCTGTGCAAATTAATCTACCGGGAAATATGCCATTGGCCCCACCTGAACATTTTGCGGGGGACCCCAGAAGATTTGCTGTATTCATGAATCAATGCCGATTACACTTCCTTTGCAGACCGGGGGCCTTTCCTAACGACCATCCAAAGTAGCCTTCGTATTATCATATCTCAGCGGCTGCGCTGCAGATTGGTCGGTTCCACTGGTCACTCAAGACGACCCGATACTCCGAGACTTTCAAGGCTTTCAGACACGCATGGAAAGATTATTTGCTCGGCACTCTCAGGGACAGGCCCTGGACAACGAACTTCTGTCCTTACGACAAGGTAACCAGGATCTATTAGCCTATATCGCAACCTTCAATAGGTTGATAGTGGAGACTGGGTGGCCAGAGGATAAGAGAATCACGTTATTTCATCGAGGTCTACGTGGGGAACTTAAAGATGTTCTAGCCCAAGTTGTAAATCCACCCCAAGACTGTATGGAATATATAGACTTAGTGGTCCCATTAGACCATAGGCTTCAAAATAGAAAAGCAGATCGGTCCAAGTTTGAGACTCGCGTGTTAGTCAAGACCCAGGTTAACCCCAAGAATGCCGATGTTACCGAACCTATGCAAATTGGAGGGGTTAAAGGACTGTTATCTCAAAAGGAACGTGAAAGAAGACGACAGATACAATTGTATCTTTATTGTGGGGCTTCTGGAGACTTTTTACGAGATTGCCCGGTGAAACCACCCAAGAAAACGGTAGGAGCCGCGGATAAGAATCATATGGAACCGGATTCGGGAAAAGACCACGCCCGACAAGCGTAGAGGTCCACTTGTCGAGCCTGAAAACTGACTCTCAGACCTCGCACTTCATCATACCAATGATCCTTGTGAATCCGGAACAGCCTGGACAGTTGCATGCTATAAAGGCATACATCGACAGTGGAGCTATTGGGAACTATGTAGATCATGAATTGGCTTCTAGGATCAACCTCCCTCTTCGACCAAAAACCACTAAAGAAGTCATCACCACAGTCGATGGATCCGAAATTGCCTCTGGGCCAGTAACACATTCCACTGCAGAGGTGACACTAGTAGGTCAGGACGGGCATCGGGAGGCTGTTGTGTTTGACGTAATCAAGGCCCCGCAGTTTCAAGTAATTCTAGGAATCCCTTGGTTAGAAACACACAATCCTCGAATTGATTGGCGAGCGAAGAGGATAACCTTTCCTGATTGCGCACAAACCTGTTATCCAAAGATAGGCCTGGCTACAGTAACCCCTGTCACTTTACAGCTACCGCTGGAGTACATGGAGTTTCAAGACCTCTTCCAGAATGAACAGACCAACACGCTACCCCCTCACAGGTCATACGATTGCCAAATCGATCTGATGCCGGGTGCGCAACCCCCGGGTAGCAGAATTTATGCTCTTCCGGAACCTGAAAATCTTCATTTGCGACAATATTTAGATCAGTACCTAGCCAATTGTTTCATTCACCCGTCAAAGCCTCCTGCATCCTCGGCCCTGTTCTTCGTGCCAAAAAAAGAAGGCGACCTCAGAACTTGTATCGACTATCGCACATTGAACCAGATAACTGTTAAAAACCGTTACCCTCTGCCCCTAATCCCCGAACTTCTTGACCAAGTAAAGGAGGCCTGCATATATACCAAGTTAGATCTCCGGGGGGCTTACCATCTGGTGCGAATAAAAGAAGGCGACGAATGGAAGACCGCCTTCCGTACCAAATATGGACTATTCGAGTACCAAGTAATGCCTTTCGGATTGTGCAACGCCCCTGCTGCCTTCCAAAACTTCATGAACGATGTCCTTCGAGAACTCCTAGATGTTTGTGTCGTCGTATATATCGATGACATTCTGATATACTCCTCTTCGGAATCTGAACATATAAGGCATATTAAGGCAGTTCTTGAGAAACTGCGCCAACACAAACTATTTGCGAAAATTGAAAAGTGTGTTTTCCATACCACAGAAGTCGAGTTTCTCGGTTTCATCCTGACACCTAAAGGAGTCCGAATGGATTCACGAAAAGTGGATGCCATCCTCCAATGGCAATCGCCTAGCTCTGTGAAAGGCGTACAAAGCATGCTTGGCTTTGCCAACTTTTACCGCAGATTTATCCCGGAATTTTCGCGGATCGTTCAACCCATCACTGCACTCTTGAAGAAAAATAAACGCTTCGAATGGTCTGGGGAAGCCGAATAGGCTTTTCAGGAGCTGAAAGCCAAATTTACCTCCGCACCAGTACTGAAACACCCGCGCCCGGATCTTCCATACATACTTGAGACCGACGCATCCAGTTTAGCCATGGGGGCTTTTCTGTCTCAAAGAGATCCTGAATCTAATCAACTACACCCCGTAGCCTTTTGGTCCAGAAAATTCTTGGCACCTGAAGTTAACTATGCAATCACCGATAAGGAGTTATTGGCCATTAAATCCGCTTTTAGGGCTTGGAGGCACTATCTTCTTGGTGCTAGACATACCATCACGGTGATCACAGACCACCGGAACTTGCAATATTTGAAAACTGCCAAAGCTCAGTCATCACGTCAGCTCCGATGGGCTTTGTTCTTTGCTGAATTCAGTTTTTGTAATCACCTATCGTCCTGGCAGCCAGAACGGTAAAGCTGATGCCCTTTCCCGAATAGGAATGGGTGAAATAGATACAAGCGCAGAACCAGTACCAATAATTCGCGAACAAAAAATTCTGGGTATGATTACCTTACAAACTCTGGAGGACATTCAAATTACAGTTAAGCAACTCCTGGACCCTACAGCCTTGCAAGATTGGATTTTAAAGGGATCTAACTTTACTGTTAAGGATGACCTACCATACTTCCAAGGGCGCCTATTTTTGCCACACAAAGAACTACAAGAACTAGTTATTTCTCGTTATCATGATACCCTGATAGAAGGACACCCAGGGATTGCCAAAACGGAAGAAAAGGTGAAACGACAATTCTGGTGGCCCTCTTGGCAAAAGGACATTAAATCTTTTGTGATGTCATGTGGTATTTGCGCCCAAAACAAAGGACAAAAGAGGAGACAAGCTGGTCTTCTTCAACCCTTAGACATTCCACTAGCACCTTGGCACACCTTGTCACTGGATTTTATTACGGACCTGCCTCCTTGCTGTGGATATAACTCTATCCTTGTTATAGTGGATTTATTTTCTAAAATGGCCCACTTCATTCCATTAAAAGGCTTGCCTTCAGCTTCAGTCCTAGCTAAGGAATTTCTGGAAAACATTGTTCGTTTACATGGATTCTCATCCATACTAGTCTCTGACGGAGGAAGCCAATTAATTTCCCATTTTTGGAGAAAGTGCTGTCCGCTGGCGCAAATTGACGTAAGATTGTCAACCAGTCACCATCCTCAGACCGATGGTCAAACTGAGAGAACAAATCAGACCCTTGAACAATATCTACGGTGTATGTTGCATCAATCCGAAAGTAATTGGAAAGATATCCTTTGGATTGCTGAATACGCATACAATAATTCGATACACTCGGGAACTGTACAAAGCCCTTTTTATACCATATATGGACATCATCCTCGGACCTCAGACCTTGATTCACCTCAAAGCCTCGAAATGCCTGCCGTAAACCATCTACATTCTACAATAACTCAAGCCTTCAAGGAAGCAACTGTGCATTTACTGCAAGCCAAGTGAAAGTACAAGCAGAATGCTGATCTACATCAAAGTGAAGCACCTCAATACCAAGTAGGAGACCAAGTATGGTTAGATACCAGACACTTATCGCTCAAGGGACCTCGAACTTTCAACCCAAGATATGTGGGGCTCTACTCAGTTACGGCCATCATCAACCCGGTGGCCGTCAAACTCGACCTACCAGCTAATATGCGTATTCATCATGTTTTTCATGTATCACTTTTGAAACCGGTGCAACCTGGAACCCGACTAATCAAGCCACCAGAACCTATCCAAATAAATGGAGAACCCGAGTTCGAGGTGAAGAACATTTTGGATTCCAAGGTGTCAAAGTCCAAATTGTACTATTTAATAGATTGGAAAGGATACGGGCCTCAAGAAAAATCCTGGGAGCCTAGTGACCATGTACACGCACCTCGGTTAGTCAAAAGGTTCCACCGGAATTTCTCAAACAAACAGAGGCCCCCGGAGAGAACGATCTTGGAAGGGGCCTTGGGGGGGAGTGCTGTCATGATGCATACTCCCGGAGGGCCAGTCCAAGACCGACAGCCCCGGGAGCACACATCAGGTACCCAAGGGAAGATCCAGCAAACCCAAATAGGGGCCCTTTGGACACAGTCCTGGCGCCTTTGGTGCCAGGCTCATTTTGGACATCAGTCCTGGCGCCATAGGCGCCAGTCTCATAAAGGGAGTGCTTTTGGTGGACTTACCTGATGCAGACCATGCTGCCAGATCCAGACCTCTTTGAGGCCTGAAAGGAACTACTTTACCTGTGGGACTATTTTGCCACTCGGGCGTGGTCAGGAAAGGATACATACCTGGTTGGGGAAGGATACATACCTGGGACTACTTTGTAGGCTATTTAAGCCACGCCCAGACAGCAGCTCAGGCTTCGCGTTGCTCTGCTCCTAGCAGCTGGACGCTCACCGTGTCTGCTCCTGCATCCTGACTCCAGCCACACCCGCTTCAGTTCTGGAACCCCTAAAAGGAAGAAGAGAGGAAGAGAAGGTGAATAAAGGACATTACCTGATATTGCATGGGATCCGGAGCCAACACGGCGACGATCCTAAAGGGAAAGACATTATTTTAGGATTCCTCGCGTTGCGCGTTGCTGCGCTGTGCTCAACTCACCTGTCCACAAGGAATTCCATACTCCTGCGACCATCCGCACGTTCCGCTGCATTCCAGCACCTAGGAAGGAAAAGAGAAGAACAAAAGGTGAGCCAGAGAAGACATTGGGAAAAGACTGATTTGCCCGAAGGCTTACCTGGCGATTGGTTGGGGAGAATCCTTCCTCATCTCGGGTCGGCATGCTTTTTGGCAGTACCGCTCCCCGGCCCCTATGGGGAAAAAAGAACACGCGCATAAGTGGGTGAACATACAGCAATTAGAAAAACCACCCCAACAAAAGCTCACCTGAATTATCCACAGCGAATTGTCTTCTCTATGTGGAATCTTCGCTCAGCACCTGCGCTAAAAGACTAAAAGCAGTCCATTGAAAATAAAGGCCAAACAGGAAGGGAGAACAACCCTTGGACTTGATAAGTCATATACTTACGAAAGCGCCTTATTCATCCAAAAAAACCAGTGAAGCAACTGGACCTGAATGCCCGTCCGATAACCAGTGAAGTAACTTGATTCTACTGCACCCCTGCACCAGAAGCAGGATGGAGAGCTTGTCATTTCAAATCTTAAGGTGAGAATTAACGGGAAGCTTCAGAGGTGGTTTGAAGAGAGAGTAAAAGGGGAAAGGAGGGATTCGACTCATCACTCCGCAGATGATTAAAATCCTTTTCCCCATCTACAGAAAGATCTTCCTACGCATCAGACAGGCGAGGTTTGGGGGTCCGGCCCAGTCGGTGTTCTGAGTCCTGCGCATCACCCTAGAAGAGGCCGCAGCAGCCCAGGTCAGCGTCTCCGTGGGAGTCAGGTGAGCGTTACACTTGGTCCATTTATTAAAGGCCAGAGACAAGTGGGAGTGGGGTCCAGAACAATCTGAGGCAGTTAAACAACTGAAAAGAAGCATTTCCCAAGCTCCTTGCTTGGCTTACCCAAAAACGAACAAGAAGTTCTTCTTGGAGACAGGGTTCTCAGATTCTTGCCTAACAGCGGCATTGTACCAAAAGCATGACAAGGTCAACAAAGTCATCTCATATGGGAACAAGACATTGATCTCTGTGGAGATCAAATTTAATGACTGTATGAAGGCACTCCTGGCAACGGGGTGGGTGTTGAAATATTAACACCCATTCATAGAGGGGGAGCACATCATTGTCAAGGCTCCTCACCAACCCTTGCAATATCTACAAAATGACAGAATCCGGATGGGAAACGTTAGTAATTCCAGAATCACTTCCTGGATTCTGTCCATGCAAGGCTTTCCTGTGGATGTCAGATATGGCCTAAACAAGAAGAGTCCCCAAGTGCAAGGTTTGGTGGACTTGCATGATTGTGCTCAAGGGAAAACTGTCTTGAGGACGAAGGTGTAATGACCAACAACAACATGGAGGTACATTTAACGTCCCCGCACAAGGTCTATGAAGAACACAAGTGTCAGGGGATACTCACAGTTTATGTGGATTGGTTCATCAAGCCATCCTCACTGCAGTGCAGCACCAACTTAATGAACTGGTCATAATCACTGACTCTGATTATGTCATGAATGTGTTTGTGGAGCACCTGATTAACTGGACGAATCAAGCCCTGCTTTGTGCCAACAACAAACCCCTAAAGCATGCCAAACTTATCCAGTCAATTGATGATCTGGTGACCTCCAATGAGATGACCATCTATTGGAAGAAGATAGGAGGTCATTCCAAGATAGAAGGGCCATATACGACTGGGAATGACCTGGCTGACCAGCTGGCTAAAAGCAGAGCGCTGCATGGGGACTTCATAGAAACAGAATCCCACCTGGGGGAAAGCCAAATGGTGGCTGTCACCAGGTCACAAACTTGCGCGAACAGCAAACTCTCGACTGCCCAGTGGAGTAAAGATACCCCAGATGCAGATTTGATCACTGCACAGAAAGAGGACAGGATTTTTGGGAAATTTTATTGAAACATTACAGACCCCGTAAGCTTTCATCTAACAGAGTTGGATTACACACATAAAGAGGATCCCCGGGTGTTGATGAAGTTTTCAAAGACGTTCCGGATCCAAGATGGTTTGTTGCTAAGGAGAGCACTATCTGGCTGTGACCAGTCGGTGGTACCTACTTCATTCCTGAAGCCTGATGTTGATACACGCCCATGATGAGGCTACTGCTGGTCAAAGGAGGTTTCTAATGACATTGGAAATCTTGCTCACGGTTGCCTACTGTCCACACATGGGCCAGGACCTCAACATTTACCTAAAGGTGTGTCTTGTGTGTGCTCACTTTCAACCCAGTTCACTGACACACAGAGCTCCCCTACAAAAAAGGGGATTGACACTGCCTTGATCAGATTTACAAATCGATTTCCTCGGTCCAGTAGTTCACACCTATTAAGGAAACAGGTTCATGTTGACTGTAACATGCTTGTTCACAATGTGGTTAGAGTGTATTCCAGCCCTGAATTGTAAGGCAGAGAAAGCTGCTGCACTAATAATCAACCACATCTTCACTCATTTCTGCCTCCCGAAAAGGATTGAGTTGGACCGGGTAAACAATTTTACCAGTGAGGTGATGGTGAAGATGTGGGAGATTCTAGGGGTAAAAAGAAAACTCCACATTGCCTACCACCTGGCCTCAAGCAGGGAGGTAGAGAGATACAACAATATAATTGTGAGTATCTTAAAGAAGTTCGTGGCAGACTCTGGACCCAGTTGGGACATCCGATTGCTGCATATCCTGATGTCTATTAGGTCTATACCATCTTCTGTAACAAAGATGTCTCAATTTGAGCTCATGACCAGACAAAAAATGGTATTAGCACAGCATGAACTCTATAAGACCTTGAAGCACACACTGATAAATGCGTCTCCTACTCATGAGTACATTGAAAATTTAAGGAAGCGCCTGTGGCATGCTTTTGCTTATGCCCAGCGCTATTTTGAAAAGTTGGCTGAAGGAATGAAAACCTATTATGATCTAAAGACCACAAAAAAATAAGCATGAAGTAGGTGACAAGGTTTACCTGTACAATTTTGAAAGGAATCAGGCTAAGGAGTGGAAATTCCTCCTATCTTGGCCTGATGGCCCTGAAATTGTAGATAAAATATCACTTGTCGCTTACAAGATCTACATCCCAAAAGGAGAACAGACAGAAGAAAATTGTGACAACATCAATCAGTTGAAAAGCTGTCATCCCAGATACCATGTACGACTGATTGATGAGCCAAATCAAATTAGAGCAGGGGGAACCATCAAAAAAATTAAAAGTAAAGATGAAAAATAGGATGGAAACTAAGACGAATATATATATAACAGGGAGTATCTTACTTGGTGTTATTATACAAATTAAGAAAATAAATGAAATGGGTTTTGTGAAATGGTGAAAATGTCATGTTATAATTGTATGTTGTTTTGGTAAATTCTATGTGAATCTTCCGGGGAAATATGTGTGTAAAAAGAACTGAAACTCTTTTTCTATCTTTTATTAGAGAACTAACCTCCTTAACTTCCAGCCTGGAGGTGAGAGAGGAGTCTGGTGAGAACCCCAGGGACCTGGAAAGGAAGGAAGAAAGGGGGTGACATGCCATACCCACCAACCCAAAGATGGTGAGGGGAGGCTGGAATACCCACTCCCAAAAGAAGGAAGAAAAGGTAGTACCATGCCATACTCCCCAACAAGTGATGAAGGTGAGACTGTAGTACCCACTCCCTAATGAAGGAAATTACACCTAATGAAACCCCACTCTGCTGTGCTCTCAGACAACAAAGAGTCATGGAAGAACAGAGTGTGGGGGCATGTGGGGTTCATTCAAAGTCCCCAAACAGAAGTCCCTTTCACATGAACGGCAGGATTTTAAACACTGAACCAAAAACGGCTTGCCCTGTGTTTTTATTGTTTTTCAAGCAAAATTGAAGAGCCACGTGGAGAAAAAGCCTACATGTCATTACAAAAGGAAAAGCAGAATGCTAATTTACAAAACAAGGAGGAATCAAAGATCACTTTCACATGGAAAACAGGATGTTTAAACATTGACAAAAAACAGCTTGCATAGGTGTGCGCAAGTAAAAGCAGTTTAAATGTGAAAATGTATCACTGCTCACAGAAAAATGTCAGGGAAAAGACTTGATGTGCGGGTTGACAAAAAGCAAGGTATTTTATGTTTCATATAAAAAACACCAGTGACATTTGAAAAGCCACTTTGTTTTCAGGGAAAAATGTCAGCCAAGACAAACCCTTTTGCTGCCTGTGGGAAACTTCAAAAGGAAATTTCTCACTGCCAGTCTGGATGTTACATCTCCCATTTAATTACCAAATGCAATAAAGTGTCCTGCTAAAGGTGTCAAAATTCAGTGTTCTCCAGACCTGCTCTGAAGGCATTGACTGCAAAAGAAGTTCCCCTTGGCTGGAGCATGACCAATATGTGTGAAAATGTGGGCAACAACTTTAAAGAGCAAGCTTCCAACAAAAAGAGACCAATAAAACAATCCTTTGGATACAGCCTGACCCAGTGAAAACAAATAGCCAGAAGAAAGGAGAATGGCCATTTGTCCCACATGAAGATTCATAATTAATTTAAATGGCCTATTATCATTCAGGCCTTTTTCTCAGCAACTATCAGGTGGATTTTCTTCATTTATGTACCATGTTTAGGTAATTTCCAGGCGATTTTGGAGATACAGAATTCATCCACCTGTGATTTAGGGAACTGCAATGGCTATCTAATATGTCTTTCTGGCTGATTTGAACATGTTCCAAATGTAAGAGATGGTGAGCAGGTGGAGAATAAAATTAGGGATATGGGTAATAACTTACATATTCATAACTGTTACGCTTTTTATGGAAGTGGCAGAAAAGTGCCACATGGCCATGCTACATTGTATGCACCTGGTGGTCAGCTTGTCTTATTACTCATGATTAGCTGAATTAGAAAATATGTATATTACGGCAGTTGCTAGTAAAATTATGAAGTTGTGATACATAACTAGTTTTTGCCCAAAATTTGAAAGGAGAACAAATGGTGATTACAAATGTGAATTGCCGTATGTGCTCCAGGCCCGTAAACCAATCCTGATTTTGAGGCTGGGTTTGGGAGGAGAGAGAAGGGTAACTGTCCATTCCTTGTTGCAGGAATTATTGCAGGGTACTACCCCAATATTGTAAAATTGGTGGTGTCATCACTGCTATATAAGGGGGACTGCACTAGGAGGAGGAGGGTACAGAAGGACAGACAGAGACAGAGAGAGAGAGGGCTGCTGAAACTGACCATCTGACAGCTGTAACAAAACACCAGAGGAGATTGTTGAGAGTGCCTCTTTGAGAGTGGAATGACCAGACCCCTGCCATATCTTTCCAGAGTGTCCTGAGATGCAGCTGGCTTTTCTGAACTTTAAACAAAGGCTTTCTATGTAAGTAGAACTGAGCTATGGGAACCCAAACAGTGGGGAGCCTGCTTGCCTTGAATCCTGTCTTCTATAGTGGGCATGGGGTCAAAACTGTGTAGATCCTTAGCCTATTTAACTAAAAATATTAATTAAATTAATTCCCCATTTGGCAGAACACTATGGGGTGAATGTTGTTAACATTTGAAATACATAAAGCTCACTTTCCAGTGTGACCTGAAAACCATAGCCTATCATTTAATTGGTCCTTTTTGTCCTGGTGACCCCCGATTTCTTTAAGGAAGAGAGGTTTATTTGTTCTTAAATCAGTCAAACTTTTTTATCCAGCTTCCCCAACACAGGCCTTTCAGTGAAGGAGGGTCTGAAATCTAAAATTCCCCAAATCATTTACATTTTTCTGTCTGACTTCCCCAACACAGTGCAAGTCAGTGGGGTCTGAAAAACAAACTGCTAAAACACCCTGTGTTTATTTTAAACCAAAAGTGTGGGCGAAATCATAATTCCCATATGTATTTGTACCAATCTTGAAATCCTACTGCTAGCCTTTAAGCCCGCAGGGAAATCAAAATTGCACAACACTACATGATAATTGCTTTCGTTATTGGTCAGTGTAAATATTTCTGGAAGTGAAATTTGCAGAAAGTGCAGAATTGTGATTGTGTTCGTTTCAACTCACTATTGTGATTTATTTATGCTGAGAGAAGTTGATTGTGTTGTGTCGTGGATAAAGTGGTATTTGACATTTTTGGGCTAATTTATATTACTTTTAACTTAAATAAATACCAAAATATTTCCTGTACACTGGCCTGGTTCTTGGCTCATTGTTAGCTCAGGGGTGAGGGATCCGAGGGGCATGACATGCGTCTGAAGTAGGGCTGAATAAAAGAATCCATTAAACAGTTTGTTGCATCGCACCTTAAGTAGGGAAGGAAGGAAATCCTTGTGTTGAGAGTGGCTTCTCAATAAACTGTTACATTCCACTTATGTATTGTCCCCAGTGACTGTTACATTTACTGCCCTCTACAACCTAGTCAGAATGTCCCTCAAACCCACCCCATTGTAAGAAGCTCACTGCGTCCCTTCAAATGTGATTTCCTATCTATTGTAGGTTCATTTGTGATTAAAAGAGCATTATTCCTCCTGTATATAAATAAATAAAATATATACATTACGAGTGTTGAAAGGTCAGTTAAATCTCAATTTTTTTAATTGACAGGACTTCTTGGGGATTTTGGCAGAATTACCATGATCAGTATTTCCACTGTGGTAATTCTGCTGATATTTGGCCTTGAAGTGGAGGATTTACCTCCAACCTGAGGTCATTCTCGGAATAAGGCTGGCACTAAAAAAGTAACATAACAGAATTACCCCCAGTTTTTTACTGCACCAGTCAACTCTTATTGATACTCACATTCCTCAATATTTGTAATTGTTGAATCATATTAATCAAAAAATATGTGCAGAAATAAATTCTATACTGGTATATGCATGCGGTTACTAATGCCAATTAGTCCTTAAGACTGTACATGCTTACAATGAAAAATATCCAGGAGTGGCTCTGTGAAATGACTAATTTTTATTTCAGTGTGACGTGCAGGAAGCTGCAATTCTCACATTTTAACTTTTCCGGCTTTTAGCCATGAAACCGCTGGACAATTGCAAATGGATATTCTTTTTTGCCTTGTGTATACACACATTAGAGTCAGAGCAGTGTGTGGGAGTGAGGGGTTGTTTAGGCCCCCCTCATACATTCAGCATGATGTAAGACACTTGCTTGTAAAATAATGGGGTATGCTTCCATTTGCTCCCATGCACACTAGTAGTTTCATAGCAGTGGCAGAGGCGAGGTTGCTGTGCAAGACACTTGGCTTCCATTTTGTGCACCCTCGACTCCATCTTTGGACAAGGCCTCACTGCGATAATACGAAAAGGCTTCTCTACCCTCTGCAGCGCTGCGCACACCGCCCTCATGGCCCCACCTTTTCTCACTGTGCTCGAAAGCTTTGTAGCTCCGTTCCCACAGCTTAGCCGGAGATAATTGCAACAAATATACCAACGTAACATCTCACTCTTCCTCTGAGATCATTGTCCTATGTGTGAACTGGTTCAAACCATGCCCTGTAGCTCATCCGTCTCCACAAACTTGCTCATGCCCTCTTACCCCCACCGTTGGAAAATTATTGCCACTACAACCCTGTGTCCCTGCAAGGTATTCTCATGATGTACCAGATGCGTGACCCCAATGGAAATCCCACCCCAGTGTGCCCCCAATTAACACCAGGCCTCTGTCGCAGTATATTGCACCCTAGAACTAACAAATGTCAGAATGCCTTATAGCCTCTTTGATGCATCTGGACCCACACCACAGCCAATGTTATCTTACTGACCAGAAACCTAAGCCCGGTACTTCATATAAGTCCTAATGAATAATGCTGTGATTATATGTACACAATTTATAGATCTATGATGATGTACTCAAAGGAAATGTATTGACTATTATTTAGTGCATGTCTAATGGTAGTATTTCACGTTAGCATAGTTAGGGCTCGCCCTACCACACCGCGACCTGACCCTCACCCCACCTGGACGCTGGCAGCCAGACCATGTGATGTTCACCCTCCGGCCAACTAGGCAGCCAATCCAGAGGTAGTACCCTATGTTAGTTGCGTCATTTATGACAATGTTTTCCTTTATAATTCTTTGTAAGTGTGTTGTATGCCAGAGCGCTCTCGAGCAGCAGAGTTCTCTGGATGCCAATTTTACATAAACAAAACCTAACTCTCACAGCCTGTTCTCTTAGTCTCATTCCCCATTGGGGTGTGTCTCATTTATTGGTATTGCACGTGGTAAGTCGGGGAGTGAGCCTATACAGCAGCAATGCTGCAAATACATTTAATTATCGTATACGTGGACAATGTATTGCATATGGATCATGAAGTAAGGTCAAATCGCAATGTTTATTCAAGCAGCATTTATGAATAAAAAAAAGAAAAGGTTGGGGAAATATTGGAAGCGTTACCGTGTCCAGAATACATAAGGCAACATTTTTAAGTATTGATTACATTATAGAATTGTATGTTAAACTTCAGTACCAGTTTGGTTCATATGTATGAAGGAGAGTTGAATACTGGCCACTTGAGTGGTTCATTTGATTATATTAACCATGGATAAGCAAAGGATTACACTTAAAATGCCATTTGAGGCATGGCAAGATGATTCTTTAACATATGCTGATGAAAGTTATTCTCAGGACAATATGACAGATGTCCCGTTGGGGAAGTGACAGCTATGAGAATTATGGGTTTTGAGATGTGGGCAAAGTGTAAAAGATATATGCAATTATTCCGATGGACAGAGACAGAAACCATGTTTTTGTGCAGTTGTGGGCCTAGATTATGGGCCGTAGTCACAGATCTGGATCTCCCTGGTCTCAAATGTACGCGATTTTGGGTCAGTTCTTGTGCCAAACTTGTGTTGTATTCTACACAACCAAAAAGTTCTCCCTCAACATTTCCCTTTTGGATAGAAGCATGTGTGCCCTGAGTGGTTTTCTTTTTTGTTTCTTGTGGAGTGTGCATCATGTAAAACCTTCTGGGTACTCCATTAGCAGGCCCTCGAGTGTTTCTCAGTCATTCAGGAATGTTTTCAATATATTTGCTGTATTCTACATCATTTTTGGGATAATCTTGCAGTTTGTAAGTGCCTTTTATTTTTATGGCTGCAGCTGCAAGCAAGGTGACAATCGCCCTAAGCAATACCGACTATTTAAACTCTGTTATTTATTGAACACCAGTCTGTTTGTATTATACAAACAATATTTGCTGGTAAAAACGAAGTGTCTCAACTAGAGATCACTATCAGACGTATGGACAAATGGTAGTGTCATATTAGATGATCCATGTAGGACCTTACTGAGACTTCTCAAGGCCATATTAAAGTTTCACAGGTTCGCTCATAATCATTTCGCATGCTTCCTATGTACATTCAAACGTAGACAAAACAGGGAGGGGGTAGATGAGTGCATACAACATTATACAAAACAGACTACTAGACAATATCACTCATATACACACACCTCTTGCATTGGGCCCGTTGATGTCACTTAAATTGGGCTCTAGCACATGCCTCACTCAGACATTATACTCAACCAGTCTAATTTGTTTTCTGGCAATATTGTTTGTGAGAGTGGTGAAAACGTATTAGAAATGAGATAACGTATTAGAGACGTATTAGAAAAGAGATAAAAGAGGACAACTAGTTTTTGCTAATAACATATATTGTGGAATCATATTACTTCTTGCTTTCCCTTCGTGGCCAAATGGGATGTAGAGAGCAAGCCTGCAAGTTAAAGGGTGTAGTTAATGCCATAAAGGTCATATTTATTTGTATTTATTTATTTGGCATTTGAAAGCGTGCCAAACCCAAAGGCATCTGGGGGCTGGTAGCAGAACATATATGAGGTAGGAAAGAAAAAAAAAACAACAGTGACAAAATGAACACAAATGGGATAAGCTGGACATTGTGGTATATGGGTCTTGCGTGAAGAACCAGGTTTTAAGTTTTTTGCAGAAGGGCCAGAAGGAGGGGTCAGATCTAAAGTCCAGGGGGAGGGAATTCCACTGTTTGGAAGCCACAACTGGGTCATAGTTCATGAGAAATTAGCTGGTGCACATGCACCTCAGAGCCAGACCTCCTGGATTGCATGGAGGCAGTGGCATTTAGGGGCCGATTCATGGAACAAACGTGCGCTGAAAATCGTTGCGCAAGCAGGCGCAAGCAGGCGCAAGCAGGCGCAAGCGGACAAAAACAGGCACATGCGCACGCGTGCGATTCATGGAAGTCCCTGCGCGTGTTCACCTAGGGATGTGCGCCAAACCCGTGCATGGCGCACAAGTCACTGCAACATCCCGAAAGGCGTGCGCGACGCGCACAGTGAAAGCGCACAACCTCGGCGCATACACCAGAAAGTGGGCGGGACACGGGGCGTAACGCGCGGAATGGGGAACAACGCGCGAAAATAAGGGCGTAACTGGGGATGTACTGCAGGGAAGCAGACGGAACGCCCACACGCACTCGAACCACACGTATTCATGGAATCGAATAGGGCAAAGCCACGCACAGCCAAAGACACGCACAAGCTGAAACACGTCCGCCATACGAAGGCAGGCGGTAGAGTCCCAGTGCATCACAAAAGTGGCAACATACAGCAATTGGGCCTGTGCGAGCGGGGTACGTGTATTTCGGGGGTGCACGGGAAGTTACACACGCGATTGAGTGGGGTACGTGTATTTCGGGGGTGCGCGGGAAGTTACACACGCGATTGAGCGGGGTACGTGTATATCGGGGGTGAGCGGGTAGTTACACACGCGATTGAGCGGGGTATGTGTATTTCGGGGGTGCGCGGGAAGTTACACACGCGATTGAGCGGGGTACGTGTATTTCTGGGGTGCGCGGGAAGTCACACACGCGATCTCATCAGGGTACGTGTATTTCAGGGTGCGGGGGAAGTATCCCACGCAACATCAGCAGGGTACGTGTATTCCAGGGGTGCGCGGGAAGTTCCACACGCAATTCCATCAGGGTACGTATATTATAGAGGTGCGCGGGAAGTTCCACACGCGATATCATCATTACAGGGTGCGTGGGGAGCAGCACACGTGAAGTACACGTGTGGGTCCTCCCAGGTGTTCCCTCTACACCCTCCACGGCCCCTGCAGGTGGCTCACACCACAGGGGCCTACCCAGCACATGTCATGCAGGCACCCCATCCACCATGGCCATGCCCACCAGCCAACCCACATGTCAACTTGCACTACTGCCCACCAACGCATGTCCCCCTGCACCCCCAGCCACCAGGGGCACCCTCCACCAGGCCCCCACCCATGTCTCCCACCACCCCCACCCCACCAGTCACCAGGGGCAGCCTCCACCAGGCTCCCACCCATGTCTCCCACCACCCACACCCCCCAGCAGTGCAGGGGCAGCCTCCACCAGGCCCCCGCCCATGTCTCCCACCACCCCCAGACCCCAGCAGTGCAGGGGCAGCCTCCACCAGGCCCCCACTCATGTCTCCCTGCACCCCCACCCCCGAGGAGTGCAGGGGCAGCCTCCACCAGGCCCCCACCCATGTCTCCCACCACCCCCACCCCCCCAGCAGTGCAGGGGCAGCCTGCACCAGGCCCCCACTCATGTCTCCCATCACCCCCACCCCCCAGCCACCAGGGGCATCCTCCACCAGGCCCCCACTCATTTCCCCTATCACCCCCACCCCCCATCCACCAGGGGCAGCCTCCACCAGGCCCCCACTCATGTCTCCCTGCACCCCCACCCCCACCCCCAGCAGTGCAGGGGCAGCCTCCACCAGGCCCCCACTCATGTCCAACTCATGTCTCCCATCACCCCCACCCCCAGCAGTGCAGGGGCAGCCTCCACCAGGCCCCCACTCATGTCCAACTCATGTCTCCCACCACCCCCACCCCCCAGCACTGTGGGGCACCTGCCAGCAGGCCCCCACCCATGTCCAACCATGTTCCCCACCACCCCCACCCCCCAGCACTGTGGGTCACCTGCCAGCAGGCCCCCACCCATGTCCAACCATGTTCCCCACCACCCCCACCCCCAGCACTGTGGGGAACCTGCCAGCAGACCCCACCCATGTCTCCCACCACCTCCAACCCCCAGCCACCAGGGGCAGCCTCCACCAGGCCCCCACCCATGTCTCCCACCACCCCCACCCCCCAGCAACCAGGGGCAGCCTCCACCAGGCCCGCACTCATGTCTCCCTGCACCCCCACCCCCCAGCAGTCCAGGGTCAGCCTCCACCAGTCCCCCACTCATATCTCCCACCACCCCCACCCCCCCAGCCACCAGGGGCAGCCTCCACCAGGCCCCCACCCATGTCCCCCACCACCCCCACCCCCCAGCACTGTGGGTCACCTGCCAGCAGGCCCCCACCCATGTCCAACCATGTTCCCCATCACCCCCACCCCCAGCACTGTGGGGCACCTGCCAGCAGGCCCCACCCATGTCTCCCACCACGCCCACCCCACAGCCACCAGGGGCAGCCTCCACCAGGCCCCCACCCATGTCTTCCACCACCCCCACCCCCCAGCAGTGCAGGGGCAGCCTCCACCAGGCCCCCACTCATGTCTCCCACCACCCCCACCCCCCGGCAGTGCAGGGGCACCCACCAGCAGGCCCCCACCCATGTCTCCCACCACCCCCACCCCTCAGCAGTGCAGGGGCAGCCTCCACCAGGCCCCCACTCATGTCTCCCTGCACCCCCACCCCCCAGCAGTCCAGGGCCACCCCCCAGCCACCAGGGGCAGCCTCCACCAGGCCCCCACCCATGTCTTCCACCACCCCCACCCCCCAGCAGTGCAGGGGCAGCCTCCACCAGGCCCCCACTCATGTCTCCCACCACCCCCACCCCCCGGCAGTGCAGGGGCACCCACCAGCAGGCCCCCACCCATGTCTCCCACCACCCCCACCCCCGAGGAGTGCAGGGGCAGCCTCCACCAGGCCACCACCCATGTCTCCCACCACCCCCACCCCCCAGCAGTGCAGGGGCAGCCTCCACCAGGTCCCCACCCATGTCTCCCACCACCCCCACCCCCCGGCAGTGCAGGGGCACCCACCAGCAGGCCCCCACCCATGTCTCCCACCACCCCCACCCCTCAGCAGTGCAGGGGCAGCCTCCACCAGGCCCCCACCCATGTCTCCCACCACCCCCAGCCCCCAGCCACCAGGGGCAGCCTCCACCAGGCCCCCACTCATGTCTCCCTGCACCCCCACCCCCCAGCAGTGCAGGGGCAGCCTCCACCAGGCCCCCACTCATGTCCAACTCATGTCTCCCATCACCCCCACCCCCAGCAGTGCAGGGGCAGCCTCCACCAGGCCCCCACTCATGTCCAACTCATGTCTCCCATCACCCCCACCCCCAGCAGTGCAGGGGCAGCCTCCACCAGTCCCCCACTCATATCTCCCACCACCCCCACCCCCCAGCCACCAGGGGCAGCCTCCACCAGGCCCCCACCTATGTCTCCCAGCACCCCCACCCCCCAGCACTGTGGGTCACCTGCCAGCAGGCCCCCACCCATGTCCACCCATGTCTCCCACCACCCCCACCCCCCAGAAGTGCAGGGGCAGCCTCCACCAGGTCCCCACCCATGTCTCCCACCACCCCCACCCCCCGGCAGTGCAGGGGCACCCACCAGCAGGCCCCCACCCATGTCTCCCACCACCCCCACCCCCCAGCCACCAGGGGCAGCCTCCACCAGGCCCCCACCCATGTCTCCCACCACCCCCAACCCCCAGCCACCAGGGGCAGCCTCCACCAGGCCCCCACTCATGTCTCCCTGCACCCCCACCCCCCAGCAGTGCAGGGGCAGTCTCCACCAGGCCCCCACTCATGTCCAACTCATGTCTCCAATCACCCCCACCCCCAGCAGTGCAAGGGCAGCCTCCACCAGGCCCCCACTCATGTCCAACTCATGTCTCCCATCACCCCCACCCCCAGCAGTGCATGGGCAGCCTCCACCAGGCCCCCACCCATGTCTCCCACCACCCCCGGCCCCCAGCCACCAGGGGCAGCCTCCACCAGGCCCCCACTCATGTCTCCCTGCACCCGCACCCCCCCAGCAGTGCAGGGGCAGCCTCCGCCAGGCCCCCACTCATGTCCAACTCATGTCTCCAATCACCCCCACCCCCAGCAGTGCAGGGGCAGCCTCCACCAGGCCCCCACTCATGTCCAACTCATGTCTCCCATCACCCCTACCCCCAGCAGTGCAGGGGCAGCCTCCACCAGGCCCCCACTCATGTCTCCCATCACCCCCACCCCCCAGCCACCAGGGGCAGCCTCCACCAGGCCCCCACTCATGTCTCCCTGCACCCCCACCCCCCAGCAGTGCAGGGGCAGCCTCCACCAGGCCCCCACCCATGTCTCCCACCACCCCCACCCCCCAGCCACCAGGGGCATCCTCCACCAGGCCCCCACCCATGTCTCCCACTACCCCCACCCCCCGGCAGTGCAGGGGCAGCATCCACCAGGCCCCCACCCATGTCTCCCACCACCCCCACCCCCCAGCACTGTGGGGCACCTGCCAGCAGGCCCCCACCCATGTGCAACTCATGTTCCCCAGCCAACATGTCATCACAATCTAGATCCCTGGTCCCTATGGTCAGCCTCCAAATGCAAAACACCCACCCGAGTATTGCATCCACCCACTCAGAATTTGCAATTACATCACAGAACACCAATTGCAAGTTCCGAAACAAACACATTTCCCTCACATACACCCAATGGGTGTCAGTGAATCTCAAAACACATATCATGAAATGCATGAAACCAATGAGATACCACGCATTGAAGTTCACCAAAAATAATATGTATTAAAGGAAACATCAATAGAATAAAAAATGAAGAAACAGAAACGTGAATGTACAAAAATGAAAAGAAGCATGTCCGTCAAAAAAAGCAAAACCAAAAATAAAAATCCAAAGTAATGTCCAAAGTCAATGTCCACAAAACAAAATCCAATGGGAAATAAAAAAGAAAGCCATTGCTCCATGGTCAAAAATAGAAAAAAAATACAATCCAACTGTCAACTATGTACATGGGAACAATCCAGGGTCCATTATCCCAACAAAATAAAGGAAACCTATCTAACTACACTAACTAATAAAATAAACTATATACAAAAATGTGGCCAATGTCCGAAAGGTCCAAATAAAATAAAAACAAAAATGAAACCTAACACTACCTAGAAACTATGTACAAGGGCAGCGGGCTAGTTTCACGGCTCACTTGTGGATGTTCCGGGCCAGGGCATCATCGAACTCCTCCTCAATGTCCCGGAGGCGGTCCTCCTCCATGGCCCCGAGGGTCCGCAGGGACGCCGACGACTCCACCTCCAAACCCCTGCGGATTGCCTCGAGGCACTCGGCCCGCCTCAGGGCCCTCCGCATGGAGTTCTCCGCCCTGACCATTGTGAGCCGTGACTCTTCCGCCCGCTGCCGCTCCGCATCTATGGCGTGGCCCAACCGCTGCCACACGGAAGACACTCTCTGTCCTGGGTCCACCTGCCCTCCGGCCGATGCCTGCCCCTCCGATGTTGAAGGCCCCGAGCCTTCATGGCTCCCACCACGTTGCTGCTGCTGCTGTGCCTCTGCCCGTGCACTGCCTCCTGCTGCTTGCACATCCTCTGCCGGCTGGGGTGCAGTTGTTGATGTGGCCACCCCTGCTGGACGTCCGACTCCCGACTGTGGCAGGGATGCCTCCTCCACCAGCCTGGCCGCACCGTCAGAGGCAGATCCACAGGGCACCCAGGTGACTGATGGGTGGGAAGATGGCACAGAGGACGACTGGCGCGTAGGGGGTCCAGTTGAGGAGGGGGTCGGAGCAAGCCCCATCAGACGGAGGAATCCGGCCTGGGTGACCTGTCCCAGCAGGCTGACGTGGTCAACGAGCCATTCGAGATGACTCGCAGTCTCTTCATGAAAAGACTGCAGGTCACCTCGCATGGCCCGTTGTTGCAACGCCACACCAGACAGGACAGGCTCAACCCGGACCTGGATAGCCACGTCCGCAGGCAGAGGAAGGCCAGTTGACGTGAGCTCATCCCCTGCCTGAAAACGGGTCTGGACGTAGGCATCCCTGCTGGTGCAAGATGATGCAGGGACAGGATCGGGGACAGGATTGCACACAGGCACCTCCGCGGTGGCCTGTGCTGCCTCCTGTCCCTGGACCTGCACTGCACCACTAGCACCAGTGGGATCCCCACCTCCAGACCCCGTCTCTGGTGCTTGCACGGCCTCCTCCTCCACCAAGCCCCCCACCAACCTAGATGACTCTGTGACATCTTCCCCTGTTGGGCCCTGTGGGGTCCCAGCTGCCCCTTCTGCTGCCGAGGAGTCCAACTCCAACCTCCGCCTCTTGGACCTCCCCCAGGCAGCTGCGGCCTGGGACGCGGCACCGGACTCCTCACTCCCCGACGAGATGACAACCTGGGAGGGGAGCCGGGCCTTGCGTCTCCGGCTGGCGGTCGGATCCCCGCTGCTGTGCTCCACAGCACCTTCTCCGCCCTCTTCATCAGTTGACGCTGCAGACAGGGAGAAACAAAACACAGGCATCAGGGCACTGTACAATGGACACATACACACATGACAGTTGTACATGAGTGGCATTGGCAAACCTCAGACATGTCATCACAATCCCCAACACACATGTCATTACAACTCGCACACATGAGCCATACCACAGTCATATCGCAAATGCCACCACCATCCATACACATACAACAGCATGAGCAGGCAAAGGTGAGCCAGACATCACATGCAACACAGGAAGTGCACCACACATGTACACACACCACCACACTTGCATGCATGTGTACACCTCTGCCAAGTGTCGCAGTGTTCAGATGGGCATCCATGTCACATCTGCCAATCAGGCTTCCACATACCGCTGTCACATTCATCCATGTTGCATCACTGTTGCACCCTTGTCAAATACACACACATGCACACAGTGCTGATACATGCAGCCGAAAACAACATACATGCGTGACATCACGGACATGTCTACTTACATACACATTCATCCAAACATGTGTGCCCACACAACTGCATTTGGCATGCAAGCCTACACACACAAGCACCATCCATGTCTCACACATTACAGCCCTCGCATGTGTCAGCCCCACGGCCCTGCACACCCCCATCCATACTCGACCCCATACAAACAGATGTGCAACCTGCACACTACTGAATAATCACCACACGCACTGCTCACAATCAGGATGCATGTACACTCACCGCTCGACTCCAGACGGGTCTGCTTCTCAAGGACCTGGACGTGGAGCGCTGGGGATATGTGTTCCAGGACCCTCATCTGTTCTTCCGACAAGTGGCCCCGGCGCCCCTTGGCATCCGCTGCCTTCAAGTGGCGCCGGGCCTTGTTCAGGGTCCTGGACCTGAAGTCCTCCCAGCGCTTCCTGACATGTTGTAAGTCGCGGACTGCCACCCCCTCCGTATTGATGGCAGTCATGATGTCAGTCCAGATCCGAGTCCGTCCTTCCTTGTCGGCGCGGGAACTTCCGAAGAGGGCATCATACTGCCCCAGAACTTGCTCCACCAGGACACCAACTTCCCTGGAACTGAAGCTGGTGCCCCTCTGCCTCTCTGGCCGGGGGTTGTCAGTGGTCACAGATGGTGTTTGCCCCGACATGACAACCCCAGAGGCAGGAGTGGGTGGGCAACTGGGTCCTGGGGCTGGGCTGTGGAGCGATGGAATCCCAGTCGGGAGTCTTCGGTTCCAGCAAGGGTGGTCACAGCAACAGCACCCCTGGCTGATGTGCAGGCAGCAAATGGCAGGGCACGTGGGCAGCAGGCAGTCAGGCAGCAGCAGATGGCAGGTGGGAGCGTGCTCGGGGCTCTGGGGGGCAGTTGTTCGCCCTTCTGGGCAGGAGCGTGGTCGTCCATGTGCTTACGCGTGGCCAGCTTGATACGGAGTGATTTGGCACGTGAAAAATCTGCACGTCAGCGTGTAATTCGAGGAAAGGCCCTTAGCGCGTAAGCGCGTCTGCACGCATACGCATTTTCATTGGACAGAAGGCCCCTCAAGCGCAATCGCCCCTGTGACGTGACGCGTACAGACGTGCATGGGCATTTCAGCGCGCGTGAAAAACTGCACGTCCATGTGTAATACGAGGAAAGGGCCCATGCGCGTAAGCGCGCGTGGAAAACTACACGTCCGCGTGTAATACGAGGAAAGGCCCTAAGCGCGTATGCACGGCAGCACGCATATGCGATTTCATTGGACCAAAGGCCCTTAGCGCGTGAGCGCGTCTGTGACGTGACGCGCAGGTGTTTCCCTCATTGAACGTGATGACAGAACACACGTGGATTTCCACCAATCGCGTGTGAAAGTTCCCGGCACCCCGGAACACACGTACCCAAGCTAATCGCGTGTGGAATTTCCCGCGCACCCCGAAACACACGTACCCAGGCCAGTTGCGTTTACGCTCACTCCCCTCCGATCACACGCGATGACACTCGGACCGTATCCGAATACGGGAAACCCGCGCACGGCAAAAGACGTGCACAGGCGTCAACGCGTCTGCCACACGAAGGCAGGCGGAAGCGTCCCCGCGCTCCGCATAAAAGTGCGTGCAAACAACAAACGCGTATATACAGCTACGATGAATGCCCCATTTGTCGCTGCACTGATCGTGGGACACCGCAGGAGGAGGAGAATAGCCAGGGCACGCATTTTCGCACCACGGACAAGCCTTTTTGGGATGCCTGACAACCAGGTCTATGGCAGGTATAGGTTTCCAACCCATATCATCCTAGACCTGGTCAGGGAGTGGGAAGATGACCTCACATCCCCCACCCTTTGCTCCCAAGCATTGAGCCCCTTGGAGAAGCTGCTCAATGTCCTGCATTTTTTGGCCACTGGGTCATTTCAGCGGACCACTGCCATAGTGGGGGGGGGTCTCACAGGCCACGCAGTCACGCTGCCTACACCAGGTACTGGCAATCATGACAGCGCGCCCCTCAGTCCGCAGGCACATATACATGCCCAGAACACCCGCAGAAAGGCAGGCCGTTGTCCTGGATTTTTTCAGGGTGGCACACTTCCCCAAAGTGCTCGGTGCCATAGATTGCACCCATGTGGCCCTACGTCCACCTAGGGCCATTGAGCACATCTACCGAAACCGCAAGCACTGGCATTCCATCAATGTACAGGTGGTATGTGATGCAAAGGGAATCATCACCTCTGTCTATGCAAACTACCCTGGCTCCACCCATGACAGTTTCATATACAGAATGTCCGCCCTGAGCCGGGCCCTGGAAGCTGGGCAGCATGGCGACACATGGCTCCTAGGTCAGTACAAATGCCCTTGCACATGCATGCAAGTCACACACAGACAAATATCCAAACCCTAATAATCTCAACTATTATCACCTCCCCAGGGGACAGTGCCTACCCTCTGAGCAACCACATGATGACGCCAATCCGGAACCCCACCACACCACCCCAGGTAAGATACAACGCCGCCCATATTGCAACCAGGGGCATAGTGGAGCGCACATTCGGAGTGCTAAAGTCACGTTTCCGCTCCCTTGACCGCTCTGGTGGGCAACTACTCTATGCACCACCAGTAGTGTGCAGGATCATTGTGGCAGCATGTGTCCTGCACAATGTTGCAACACGGCAGGGCGTCCTGGTGGACATGGTGGTGACCCCACATCCCCAACCACAGGCACAGGCGCTGCCCATGGGAGGGGACAGGGCACGTGGCGAGGAAGCCCGGACCCAGCTTGTGGCCACATTTTTCACCTAAACTCCCATCCCTGCGGAGTGCACACAGGCCTGGCACATACCAGGTGACAATCGATGATGACAAAGAGACAGTTAACTGTCACAACCCTACCACCCTGAGAAAGTTGCCATGGAAGTGCCACATCGTCTGCATCCCTAGCAACTTAAACACAAGCTATCCTGTGTGACCAAAAGGCACACATATGACATATGACATGATATGGGCCATACCCAAGTATTCCAAGGCGCAATGAGGCAGGGAGGGGGGAACAAGGGAACACAGAGAACGGTACTACTAGGCCAGGTGTCATTGGGATCGTGCAAGTGCAGGGGTAGGGGGAAAGGGAAAAGTGCAAGGGGAAGGGTGGGGGGGAGTCCAGTACAGGGGAAGTAGCCCAAAAAAATAATACATAGGTCGCCTGGTGGCAACTACAAAGGTAAGTGCAGACAAGTGCTGGGAAGGGAGGGCTGTAGGGATAGAGAGACAGTACTGCAGTGCAGGGGTTGCCAGGGAGGCAGTGCAAGTGGAGAGTGGCTGGGCCAGGGACCGAGGTCGGTGAGAGCGGCCCAGTTGCAGCTCCTGTGCAGTTCCAGTGGAGAATTCTGCAAGGGAGAGGCAGACAGTAAGCAGAAGCAAAGAGGAAGGTCTTGAGGTGCTTCCAGATTCCCCTCAAGTTCAAGTCAGGCCGGAAGTCTGTTCCAGGGGCAGGGCCCTGCTGCGGAGAGAAATCTACCCCCAGCTAGTTGCTCTGAGAAGCGGATGACACGGACATGCAAGGTGTGCATCACACACACCTGCAAACCAGGCCATGGCCATCACTGTCATGTCACTCAAACCCTCCCAAACATCAACATGACATGGCACGCAATACCCATACACCAACGCAGTAACGATAAGGTACACATTGCCATGTCCTAAATGCACAGTGGCATCGGACACTGCTGCCCGACCCGGAATCAGATGAAATGACAGACCAACAACCTCCCACCCAAAATAAGTAATTTCCAAATGCATTACAACAGTCGTAGACGTAACATCACAATGAATGCCTGTCTACATGCACATTATGCATTGCAAAATCAACAGTGCAGCTCATGTGTGCAGTGTCCTACTCCTGCATCACACTGCTCAGCGCACAGCACAGTGAACAGCCATTGTGTGTGATGCACACCCTGAGGATCACATCTAAGTGACAGACCACGTCAAACATCAAATTAGGCATGTACTGGATCCATGATCGGTCACAGAACATGTGACCGATCATGGATCCATGCCGGGTTGCAGTGGGCACCAGAAGGCAAACAGTGTACACGTGGATATGCAAGGGTGGGAGTACATGCAGTGCATCAGAGTGCAAGTGTGTGGTTCTGCAAGGACATGCACTCCACATATGCATGTGCACTCAAGTGACCATCAGTGTTCCCTACACATCACATGTGAACATCCACCATGTGTACACCCCAGCATGTCAAACCACAACTATCCCCTCGCACCTGAAAGGAAAACACAACACATGAACAGGCATTGATCAGCAGAACACAACATGTACATAGGATACCACCATTACTACGTCAGAGTTCCCATCACACTGCAGGGCAAGGCAACTATCAACAACAACCCCCCCCTCCCTCACAAATGACCATGACCCACTGAACAACTGCACCTGGGTCATGGAGCCTCCAAACCTCAATTCCACCTGGCCACAGGATCACCTTTACCCTTCGTCACCATCTCCCACCTTGTGTGTAAAAAGATGCCTGAATCCTCAGAATCCACACTCATTTCCAAAATCACAAAATCCAAGGCATACAAACGAACCCGAACACCCTCCAGTAGATGACTTGACGTAGCAGTACCTCACAAACGCCAAGTACTACCACAATGATGCAACAACCAAGGTAGCACAGCAAAACAATGTCACGACAGGATGTGAGACATGTGTGGTACATGACATAGGATGATGCACCATGAATGGATGTGTACTGTCACAGGTCCCCTGTACAGGCGCGGGAGTGTCACGAAACAACCACCCCCACGTCCCGGGTGCCTGCAAGGTCAACCTCACACAGGCCCCTGAGACCCTGGTGGGGAATAAGGTTCAGGGATATGCAGTCGGGACAGGTGTTGACACACTGGATGACTGGAATGAGCGGCAGGAGAGGGGAGGAGGAATGACACATGAAACTAGGGAATGCACGAAAATGTACAACCTGCATGAACACATACACAATCCAAACAAACTTGGACATCATTGTCATGGCCTTCTGTAGTCCAGGCTCAGGAGTGGTACGAACCAACCACCCCCTCTGGGGTTTTGGCGCCTGCAGGTTCGGGGCTTACACAGGCATCCACAACCCCAGTGGGGAAAGAGGGTCAGGGAACGTTGCTTGGAAAGGCACGGGAAGCAGGAACACCGGGTAGAGGGTACAGGTTTCAAAATTGCATAGGATCACGGGTGATTAGGGAGAAACAAAACATACCAAATTGAACCACACATACATCCATGCATCAGTACACTCCCCAGCAAGCCTATGCAGAGCAGTTCGTAAGAAAAACAACAAGACACTTAGCTCTGGTTTTGAGTGCTGGCCTCCTGCCTGCGCACTCTCAGGTCCGGTTACAGGAGCACTGCAATGCTGCAAAGAGAGACACAGTCAACAACCTGTACGTGCCAATTGCACAAAAACACAACACCAAACATGCCCCATAGCAACAGACTACTCTACAAACAGACAATCTGTGGTTGATGCTTCGTACCCATAAATAACATCACCCCTGTGACGGGTCATACACAGTCAATGCAGTAAGGCAGCCGCTGCTGGGTGTGTGGCAAATGGAACACCAATGTGTCACAATTCACACAACATGCAATGTTCCCTGGGTAAGCAGACAGACCCATATAGCAAGCCATGACTACAGAGCAAATTGCGTACCACCATGACCGAAACAAAGTTGGCAGTGCATTTATCATGAAGTACGTGGAAAAGACATGCACTGCACCCGAGTATGTCCCTTGCTGTATGTCCCTGTGAGCTGCCCCTTTCCATGTCTCGGAAGGCTACATGGTTGATACAAGTGGGTCAATGGACCTTGGTGTACCAGAGGGTATGTGCCACTGCCCCTGCATGTGTCCCAGACAACCCAACTATCAGCAGCCATCAGTCCACAAACACATCTGAGCTGCATTGTGTGCTTCAACACCAATATTCGTCTAAGTTCACCCTCAGTGCTGTGACTAAGCCTGCATGTGAAACTCGCCTGGCGCAAGCTTTGCTGTGTCGTGGCCCCCCCTGTGATGCTCACCTTGCCTGGAGTTCCTTGGAACATGTCAGCAGTTCTAGGATGTGGGTCTGCAATCACTGTGCCTCTGCTTCTGCACATATGTGCATGTGGGCACCAACAAACGGGTCCAGAATTCCATCGTCCAATGGGCCATGTCTGCTGGAAAAGGTGCTCTGGAGGCTCATCCTCCTGCAGAAAGGGCATGAAACACATGATTAATGCTTCAAAGTCATCTGTGTGTGTCTCATCAGGCATCTCATTACTTGACCATGTCAGAGAGTCACATCACAAATCACACCATCAGTCCGTCTTTCACCTCCAAAGTGTGGAACACTATCTACAGCATGAATTGCAACAAGCACATGTACAGGAAAGATATGAAACATACTACACAATGCATAGCAATCAATGTCCACATTAATCATGACACAACCCATCTAGCTAAAGCTGAACAGTGGACAATGACACCTAAATCATCCCCACTAGGGGTGTCAACACAAGTCACACAGCACCAGACATGCCACAGATATGACAGTCCAAAGCCCTTGTGTAAAATGGTGTAACACCGAACCATCCTTGCGAGCCCATGGATAAGGGAGGCAGGAGTGGCATATGTGAGTCAAGGAACCCAAGCAGCAAACACATACACAAGACAACCATGAAGGGCCCAGCTGGAACAGACAGTGGATGCCTTCAAAAGCCACAAAGCACCGCACCGTCACATGAAAGCACAATAGACTAGCATTTTAAACTAAATCAACTATTAACTAATTACACTAACTATGGAAAACCTACATTACCTATTTAAACTAACTATCAAACAGAAACTTAACTAACTAAACTAAAAGAAAAATCAAAAATGGCCACATACGACCCGGGGGGAGGGGAGGCACCCAGGAGGGGGGAGGTACAGGGTGCTGCTCAACATCCACATGCGATGATGCTGAGCCAAAGAAAAATCTTCCATGGGCTCAACGCCTGCACAGCACGACCTATGTGGGAGATAGATGGTCGTCCGAGTCTGGCTCATCCTGGAAAGGAGGACGTGGCACAGTAGCCTGGCCACGCCTAGCCTCAGCTTGCCCCTCGTCGGCAGCAAGTCTGCCGGACGGGTGAGCCTGGTTCTGTGTGGCGATGTGACGTAGGTCTGCATGCAGAACCTCCCGTGATACACGTGCTTCCTCTTGCAAGGTAGCACGTGTAACACGGAGTTCCTCCTGCAAGGCCTGGCTAGACAACCGCTGCACCTCCCGGCAAGCCTGTAGCTCAGCCGAGATGGTACGCTCAAGCTGTGCAAACCTCTCCTATGCCTGCTGCCTCTGGGACATCATAAGGACACCCAGAGTGGATCTGAGGGAAGCATACTCCTCCCTCAGGGCATCCATGTGCGCCTCTGTGTGAGCAGCAATTGCTTGACGCAGAGACGACATTTCAGCCTGGCGTGCCCTGTCTGAGGCCGCCATGCCCAGCCTGAGTGAGCAGGCCGTGGACCGTTCCGCCTGCTGCTGGAGAAGCACCTGCCTAGCAGTGGGGAGCACAGATCGGGCCACACGCTTCATGCTCTCAGCGATGTTCTACATTGCTGCCCCCTGCCGTTTGGAATTGGCAGTCATGTCTTGCTCCCACTCAGTATACAGCGGTTGCGCGCGGCGACCCCTGTGTCCCAGGCACATCAGTGACTGGTGTGGAGGGTGATCCTGCGTCCCGATCCACCACGGGCAGAGGAACCAGGACTGTCTGATCCCTCAGTGCAGGTGTCGCAGACAGAGGAGTGTCCACATCAGAATCACTCACCCCTGACACATGAACTTGATCCTCATCCAACTCAACATGGACGTCAGAGTCGTCATCAAGGCTGGACTCATAGGCAGCAAGAGACAAGATGGACTGCAGCACTTGGGGGTTTTCGTGGCCTACCACCCCACGACCCCCACTAGTGCTGGGTTGATGTGGCGTTACCAACCCTGTGTCTGGCATGACAACACCATCCTCTGCCTCCATTGCGTCATCACCTGAAAAATAGAGAGAAAAAGGTCAATACACATGTCAGAAGCACACAACACACACACACACTGACAGCAAAGGCATCCAGCAGACATGTGACACACAACATATGACCTGGCATGCATGCTGGGTATACTTTGAATAGCTTCTGTGATCAGACCTGTTGAAAGGTGGCAGTTCCCATGGAAGTGGGTCTATGCAGTGCAGAAAATGTGTACGCCACTCACTACCTACATGTACAAGCACTACATGGTGTGTGCCAGGAAATGTGAAGGCAGTGCAATGTCAAATTCAGACATCACGTGCATTGTGCATTCAATGTGTACCATGTCTAGAAGCCAAGCACCCCTCCACCCCAGTACCAAAGCAGGGATGCCTAGCATGGTATCAAAAGGCTGACCATACACCTGTGTATTGACAGGCAGTGTTGACTGGCATCAACAGCTTAATGTGATTCAAATTACAACACTGCAAATGATGCTGGGACAGTGGGCAGGACACATGATGGAAACTCCGGAGGCCGCCAACGTGTGAAGAAGACTTGACAGAGTCATTGGCCATTGAACAGGCTGAGGCCTGTGAGCCACACAGATTGACAGAGCCTAAACATGTGTGCAACGCAGGACTGAGCCACAGTTGACATGGGAAGGCTGATGAAATGGCAGGCAATGTATGTAACCAAGGACTTAT